>NC_083411.1:52609963-52764357 GCF_020745735.1 Hemiscyllium ocellatum | reverse complement strand
ATGAGGGAAGGAAAATGGATAGTTGGCCTTTATTTCAAAGCAAACAGAATACAAAAATAGGTAAGCTTTGTATAAATGTTCAAGGCACTAGTGAGACCATGGCTGGAATATCGGAACAGTTTCTATTCCTCCATGGGATGAGGATGCCACTGGCTCAGTAGAATTTATCGTCCATCCCAGAGAGCAGTTACGAGTCAACCATACTGCTATGTGTCCAGAGTCACATGTTGTCCAGACCAGGTAAGGATAGCAGTTTCTTTCCCTGAAGGACATTAGCAAACCAGAGGGGTTTTTTCAATCATTGACATTGATTCAAGGTCATAATTGGACTCTTAATTCTAGATTTTTATTGAATTCAATAAAACGGGGAGCACAGTGATTCAGTGGTGAGCAATGTTGCCTCACAGCACCACGGACCTGGGTTCAAATCCAGCCTCAGGTGGCTGTCTGTGTGGATTTTGCACATTCTCCCCATGTCTGTATGGGTTTCCTCCAGGTGCTCCAGTTTCCTCCACAGTCCAAAGTTATGCAGCTTGGTTGGACTGGCCGTGCTAATTTCCTCTATAATGTCCACGGATGTGCAGGCTAGGCTGGTTAGGCATGGGAAATGCATGATTACGGGGATAGGGTAGGGGTCTGGGTCTGGGTAGGATGCTCATCAAAGAGTTGGTGTGCACTCGTTGGCCAAATGGCCCGCTTCCACATTGCAGAGATTTTATGATTCAAATGCACCATTTGCCATGATGGGATTCGAGCCTGGATCCCTAAGGCAGTACCTGGGTTAACAATCCAGCGATTATATCATCAGGTCATCATCTCCCCCTCAAAAAAAATATATTGGCTTTGGAGGCAGTCCAAAGAAGGTTCATGAGATTAATTTCGGATATGGAGAGATTTTCTTTTCAGGAGTGTTCGAGTAGTAGTTTGGCTTGAGCTCTTTTGAATTTCGTGGAATAAGAGGCGATCTATTTTGAAAAGTATATGATTGTTAACGATTGTGCTTGATCAGATATAGGAATAGAGGCTGTTTTCACTTATGCTAGAGTCTGGGACCAGAAGGCATCTCCTGAGAACCAAGAGGTTACATATTTAAGACAGAGATGAGGAAGACTTTTTGCTCTTAGAGTGCAGTGGTATTCTTTTTACCACAGAGTGCTGTTGAGGCTAGGTATATAAGTCTTTCATGTAAGATAGATTGTAAATCAGTAAAGGAATCAAACATTGTGGGGAAATGGTAGGAAAGTGGAGTGAAGGATAGTCAAATCAGCCATGACCTCATTGAATGGTGGCGCAAAATCAGTGGGGTGAATGGCCTACTTCAACTCCTCTGTCTTATGGTCTCATTGTCTTAAGTACTTTTATGCTATAAAAACTCATACTTACACAGTCTGGGCTCTGTGCTGCCTCACTACATACAACAAACACACAGTAACTGCAAGCTGGCTGCTAATATTATCACTGCTACTGAAGGTCAGTCAGGAACCTTTGTACATCACATATTTGTGAAGCAATCTAACAGCAGAAAGATAAACTCCCTATGTGATCTTGGATTTGTGCAATAATACAAGTATCAGCAATTAACAAGACAATGACTGTAGTAAAATTGGCTGAAATCCAGCAAAAACAAGTGGATCCTGAGTGAAGGATGCAAAAAATGATGTTGTGTGTTTCATGCTGGTTTCTGGAACCAATTAGGTTTCATTGTCAGGAAGAGCAAGTGAATTCTGATACACGTCTGCCAGCATCTGATTCATTTGGTCTGATTTTATTAAAGAAACCTTAATTTTCACAAAGTACTTTAAATTTAATATGTTTATTTGTTTTCGGTCTTTTTTTATTGACTGACCATAGATCCAGCTGAGACCGATGAGTTGCAGGAGAGCTGTTATAACGAGAATCCAGTCCGTAACGTAATGATCCATTAAATTTAGCCAGTAAATCCCAGCCTAAAAATTAAATGGAAAATTCAAAAATGTTACACAGGAAAATGATCGTACTCTTACTTTCAAATTCAGACTTTGATGAGATTTGAAAAATGTATACATGTAAGTGCTTATAATAAAAGCACAATTCTAACTAAAGCAAATTCAGAAGTCACAATGTCAGGTTTATTCCAACAGATTTATTTGAAATCACAAGCTTCTTCATCAGATGATGAAGGAGCAGTGCTCTGAAAGCTTCTGATTTCAAATAAACCTGTTGGATTATAGCCTGACATCGTATGACTTCTGAAATTGTCCACTCCAGTCCAACATTGTCACTTCCACATCATAACTAAAGCAAAATACTACAGATGCTGGAAATCTGAAACAAACACAGAAATTCCTGGAAAAATCAGCAGGTCTGGCAGTATCTGTGGAGAAAGAAACTAACATATTGATTCCAGTCTGGTACAACTCATCTTCAGAACTGTTCCAACACAATTCTAACTCGATGCTCAATATTCCCTCATTCATTTGTGTGTGGGATTCAATTATGTTGCTGTTCCCTCTTCTCCATTCTCACCTGAAAGTCATTTTTGAAATGGGGAGATCAGAATTTACCTGCAGTGTTCCAAATGTGATCTCACGTGATCAAATAAGTGAAGAGGTTACCTCAGAGTCCAATTGGACCTTGATCAGCTGGGCCAATGGGCTGAGGAGTGACAGATGGGGTTTAATTTAGATAAATGTGAGGTGCTGCATTTTCGAAAAGTAAGTTAGGGCAGAATTTATACACTTAATGTTAAGGTCCTGGGGAGCGTTGTTGAACAAAGAGACCTTGGGGCGCAGTTTCATGCAGAAGGTGGTGTGTGTATGGAAGTTTTGGAGGCTGGTATAATTACAACATTTTAAAGGCTTTTGGATGGATATATAAATAGGAATAGTCTAGAGTGGGGCAAATAAGACTACATTAATTTAGGATATCTGATACCATGGATGAAGGATCTGTTTCTGTGCTGTACATCTCTGACTTTATGACCCTATGGGCGGCATGGTGGCTCAGTAGTTAGCACTACTGCCTCACAGCGCCAGAGACCCAGGTTCAATTCCCGCCTCAGGCAACTGTCTGTGTGGAGTTTGCACATTCTCCCTGTGTCTGCGTGAGCACTCTCCGGGTGTTCTGGTTTCCTCCCACACTCCAAAAATGTGCAGGTTAGGTGAGTTGGCCATGCTAAATTGTCTGTGTGTTAGGTGTAGGGGAATGGGTCTGGGTGGGTTGCTCTTCGGAGGGTTGGTGTGGACTTGTTGGGCCGAAGGGCCTGTTTCCACATTGTAAGTAATCTAATCTAATCTAAATACATCCTAGATTTAGACATCATGACCCCTCATGTACATCTTAACTCTTTGCCTCCAGTTTTAACTGCCTGGGAACATTGCATTAATGGGATTTGTGAAATTACCAACTCTCCCCACTCAGTATCTGAACTACATTCCCATTCAACACAAATATCTGAATAAGGGAACATGGCTCAGGAGTAGGCCATCCTGTCCCTGGGGCTTACTCCACCATTTAATAAGGTTAAAATCACACACCAGGTTATGATCCAACAGGTTTATTTGGAAGCACTAGCTTTCTGACCGCCGCTCCTTCATCAGGTGGTTATGGAGTATAAGATCGTATGACATAGAATTCAAAGCAAACTTTTGAAAGCTAGTGCTTCCAAAAGAACCTGTTGGACTATAACCTGGTGATATGTGATTTTCAACTTTGTACATCCTAGTCCAACACTGGCACCTCCACATAATTTAATAAGGTTACCGCTGTTATGAATTGCTTTGAATATATTTGCGTCCTTCTTTCCATAATACAAGCAATACTGTATACAGACTCTCACATTATGGAACCATCAGTGCACTGTATAACTGAAGCTTAACATCTCTACTTTTGTATCCACTCAGCCTTGCAGCAAATGATAAAGTTATATTAGCTTTCCCAAATATATAGGTGAGGACTGCAAATGCTGGAGATCAAAGTTGAAGAGTGCGGTGCTGGAAAAACACAGCCAGTCAGGCAGCATCTGAGGAGCAGGAGAGTTGATGTTTTGGGCATAAGCCCTTCATCAGGAATGAGGCTTGTGGGCCAAGGGGGCTGAGAGATAAATGGGAGAGGGATGAGGCTGGGGGGGGAGGATAGCTGAGAATGCACTAGGTAATATATATCTCCCTCCCCACCCCTATCCATGGTCCATAAAGACCATTCCTTCTGCAACTCCCTTGTTCAGTCCATGCCCCACCAACCCACCCTCCTATCCTGGCACCTTCCCCTGCCACCAAAAGAATTGCAAAACTCCACCCACGCCTCCCCACTTACCTCCGTCCAAGGCCCAAAGGAGCCTTCCACATCTGTCAGAGATTTATCTGCACTTCCACACACATCATCTACTATGTCTGTTGCTCCAATGTGGTCTCCTCTACATCGGGGAGACAGAACTCCAGTTTGCAGAACGTTTCAGAGGGCATCTCCAGGACACACGCTCAAACAATCCCATTGCCCCATTGCCGAACACTTTAACTCCCCATTCACTAAGGACATGCAAGGCCTGGGCCTCTCCACCGCCAAACCCTAACCACCCGATGCCTGGAGGAAGAATGCCTCATCTTCCACATTGGGACCCTCCAACCACATAGGATCAATGTGGATTTCACCAGTTTCCTCATTTTCCCTCCCCCACCTTATCCCAGATGCAACTTTCCAACTGGACACCACCCTCTTGACCTGTCCTACCTGTCCATCTTCCTTCCCACCTATCTACTCCATCCTCCTCTCTGACCTATCGCCTTCACCCCCAACTTCATCTACCTATCGCATTCTCAGCTACCTTACCCCCAGCCCACTCCTTCTCTCATTTATCTGTCAGCCCTCTTGGGCCACCAGCCTCACTCCTGATGAAGGTCTCATACCCAAAACATTGATTTTCCTGCTCGTTGGATTCTGCCTGATCTGCTGTGCTTTTCCAGCAGCACACTCTTCGTTTTTCCTAAATATATTGGAGGGTTGTTTTTCAGACTGGAGGCCTGTGACCAGTGGAGTGCCACAAGGATTGCTGCTGGGTCCTCTACTTTTTGTCATTTATATAAATGATTTGGATGTGAGTGATAGAGGTACAGTTAGTAAATTTGCAGATGACACCAAAATTGGAGGTGTAGTGGACAGCGAAGAAGGTTACCTCAGATTACAACAGGATCTTGATCAGATGGGCCAATGGGCTGAGAAGTGACAGATGGAGTTTAATTCAGATAAATGCGAGGTGCTGCATTTTGGGAAAGCAAATCTTAGGACTTATATGCTTAATGGTAGGGGGCGGAGGGAGTGTTACTGAACAAAGAGACCTTGGAGTGGAATCGCTGGTAGATAGGATCGTGAAGAAGGCATTTGGTATGCTTTCCTTTATTGGTTAGAGTATTGAGTACAGGAGTTAGAAGGTCATGATGCAGCTGTACAGGACATTGGTTAGACCACTGTTGAAATATTGTGTGCAATTCTAGTCTCCTTCCTATTGGAAAGATTAGATTATTTACAGTGTGGAAAAAGCCCTTCGGCCCAACAAGTCCACACCGATCCGCCGAAGCGCAACCCACTCAGACCCATTCCCCTACATTTACCCCTTCATCTAACACTATGGGCAATTTAACTTGGCCAATTCACCTAACTTGCACATTTTTGGATTGTGGGAGGAAACCGGCGCACCCGGAGGAAACCCACACAGACACGGGGAGAATGTGCAAACTCCACACAGAGAGTCACCTGAGGCGGGAATTGAACCGGGTCTCTGGCGCTGTGAGGCAGCAGTGCTAACCACTGTGCCATCGTTGTGAAATATGAAAGGGTTCAGAAAAGATTTACAAGGATGTTGCCAGGGTTGGAGGATTTGAGCTATAGGGAGAGGTTGAACAGGCTGGGGCTGTTTTCCTTGGCACGTCGGAGGCTGAGGGGTGATCTTATAGAGGTGTACAAAATTATGAGGGGCATAGATAGGATAAATAGACAAAGTTCCCTGGGGTCAGGGAGTCCAGAACTGGAGGGCCTAGGTTTAGGGTGAGAGGGGAAAGATATAATAGAGACCTAAGGGGCAACTTTTTTCCACACAGAGGGTAGTACGTGTATGGAATGAGCTACCAGAGGAAGTGGTGGAGGCTGGTACAATTGCAACATTCAGAAGGCAATTGGATGGGTATATGAAAGGAAGGGTTTGGAGGGATATGGGCTGGGTGCTGGCAGGTTGGACTAGATTGGGTTGGGATATCTGGTCAGCATGGACAGATTGGACTAAAGGGTCTGTTTCCATGCTATACATCTCTATGACTCTATATGCTGCATCTGCACAGTAACTTTTGATTGTCACGCATCCTTCTGTCTCTCAGAGTTCTGCAATCTCTAATCATTTTGATATGATGTTTTATTTTTTATTCTTCCTGCTAAAAGGGAAACACTTCATGTTTTCCTACATTATACTCCATTTGCTACATCTTTGCCCACCGACTTAAACCATCTTTTCTTTTTATAAGCCCCTTATGTCTTCCTTGAAAATTACTTTCCAAATTTATGTCATCAGCAACTTTGGTAACTGTGTCTTCTACTGCTTCATCTATGTCATTGATGTAAATTGTAAATCATTCAAATGCCAGAATTGACCCTGAGGCACGCCACTTGTTACATCATGAGAACCTGAAAAAAAAACACATTTGTGCTGACTCTCTGTTTACTATTAGCCAGCTAATTTTCTGTCCATGTCAATATGCTAACCCCTGTACCATGAGCTCCTATGTTCTACAATAAATATTAATGTGACACTTTATCAAATGCCTCTGGAAATATAAGAAAAAGTACATCCACCATTTCCCCATTATCCAAACACTCATATTATTTCTGAAATAATTCTAACAAATTGGTGAAATATGTTCTCTCCCTTCACAAGACCGTACTGGCTCTATTTGACTACTTCAAAACCTACATTGTCATGCCACAAATTCCTTAATAATAATTGCTAACATTTTACTTATGATAGATAGTAAGTTAACTGCTCTGTATTTCTTTCTTTTTGAATAAAAGATTTATATTTTCTAACCCAGTCATAGAGTCAAAAGGTGTGGTGCTGGAAAAGCACAGCTGGTCAGGCAGCATCCAAGGAGCAGGAGACAATAGACAATAGACAATAGGTGCAGGAGTAGGCCATTCAGCCCTTCGAGCCTGCACCGCCATTCAATATGATCATGGCCGATCATTCCTAATCAGTATCCGCTTCCTGCCTTATCTCCATAACCCTTGATTCCACTATCTTTGAGAGCTCTATCCAACTCTTTCTTAAATGAATCCAGAGACTGGGCCTCCACTGCCCTCTTGGGTAGAGCATTCCACACAGCCACCACTCTCTGGGTGAAGAAGTTTCTCCTCATCTCTGTCCTAAATGGTCTACCCCGTATTTTTAAGCTGTGTCCTCTGGTTCGGCACTCACCCATCAGCGGAAACATGTTTCCTGCTGCCAGAGTGTCCAATCCTTTCATAATCTTATACGTCTCAATCATATCCCCTCTCAGTCTTCTAAACTCAAGGGTATACAAGCCCAGTCGCTTCAGTCTTTCAGTGTAAGGTAATCCCTCCATTCCAGGAATTGACCTTGTGAACCTACGCTGCACTCCCTCAATAGCCAGAATGTCTTTCCTCAAATTTGGCGACCAGAACTGCACACAGTACTCCAGGTGTGGTCTCACCAGGCCCTGTACAGCTGCAGAAGCACCTCTTTGCTTCTGTACTCAATCCCTCTTGTTATGAAGGCCAGCATGCTATTAGCTTTCTTCACTACCTGCTGTACCTGCATGCTTGCCTTCATTGACTGGTGTACAAGAACACCCAGATCTCTCTGTACTGCCCCTTTACCTAAATTAATTCCATTGAGGTAGTAATCTGCCTTCCTGTTCTTGCCACCAAAGTGGATAACCATACATTTATCCACATTAAACTGCATCTGCCATGCATCTGCCCACTCACCTAACTTGTTCCAGGTCACCCTGTAATCTCCTAACATCCTCATCACATTTCACCCTGCCACCCAGCTTTGTATCATCAGCAAATTTGCTAATGTTATCGCTGATGCCATCTTCTATATCATTAACATATATTGTAAAAAGCTGCGGTCCCACACGGATCCTTGCGGTACCCACTGGTCACTGCCTGCCATTCCGAAATGGAGCCGTTTATCACTACCCTTTGTTTCCTATCAGCCAACCAATTTTCAATCCAATCTAGTACTTTGCCCCCAATACCATGCGCCCTAAGTTTACTCACTAACCTCCTATGTGGAACTTTATCAAAAGCTTTCTGAAAGTCCAGGTACATTACATCTACTGGATCTCCCTTATCCATCTTCAGAGTTACATCCTCAAAAAACTCCAGAAGATTAGTCAAGCACGATTTCCCCTTCATAAATCCATGCTGACTCTGTCCTATCCTGTTACTACTATCCAGATGTGCCGTAATCTCATCCTTTATAATAGACTCCAGCATCTTTCCACCACTGAGGTCAGACTAACTGGTCTATAATTTCCTGCTTTCTCTCTCCCACCTTTCTTAAAAAGTGGTATAACATTAGCCAGTCTCCAATCCTCAGGTACCGATCCCGAATCTATCGAATTCTGGAAAATAATCACCAACGCATCCACGATTTCCCGAGCCACCTCCTTCAGTACCCTGGGATGTAGACCATCAGCCCCGGGGACTTATCAACCTTCAGACCTAACAGTCTCTCCAACACCAAATCCTGGCAAATACAGATTCCCTTAAGTTCAGGTCCTTCGGTCACTGCTACCTCAGGGTCTTCCCCAGTCTTGTGTCTTCCCCAGTGAACACAGATCTGAAGTACCCATTTAATTCTTCTGCCATTTCTTTGTTCCCTGTAATATATTCCCCTGTTTCTGTCTTCAAGGGCCCAATTTTAGTCCTAAACATTTTTTTGCCTTGCACATACTTGAAAAAGCTTTTACTATCCTCCTTTATATTATTGGCCAGTTTACCTTCGTATCTCATTTTTCCTCTGCGTATTTCCTTCTTAGTAATCCTCTGTTGTTCTTTAAAAGCTTCCCAGTCCTCTGTTTTCCCACTTATCTTTGCTATGTTATACTTTTTCTCTTTTAACTTTATATGTTTCTTAACTTCCCTCGTCAGCCACGGCCACCCATGCCTCCTCCTGGGATCTTTCTTCCTTTTAGGAATGAACTGATCCTGCAACTTCTGCATTATACACAGAAATATCTGCCATTGTTCCACCACGGTCATCCCTGCTAAGGTATTGCACCATTGAACTTTGGCCAGCTCTTCCTCATAGCTCCATAGTTCCCTTTATTCAACAGAAGTACTGTCACTTCCGACTGTACCCTCTCCCTCTCAAATTGCAGATTGAAACTTAATGTATTATGGTCACCAATGGCTCCTTCACTTCGAGGTCTCTGACCAATTCTGGTTAATTACACAATACTAGATCCAGAATTGCCTTCTCCCTGGTCGGCTCCAGCACCAGCTGCTCTAAGAATCCATCTCTGAAGCACTCCATAAAGTCTCTTTCTTGAGGTCCAATACCATCCTGATTCTCCCAGTCTACCTGCATGTTAACATTCCCCATAACAACTGTAGTAACATCTTTACCACAGGTCAATTTCAGCTCCTGATTCAACTTACATCCGACATCCAGACTACTGTTTGGGGGCCTGTAGATGACTCCCAAGAGGGTCGTTTTACCCTTAGTATTTCGCAGCTCTATCCACACTGACTCTACATCCCTGACTCTAGGTCCCCCCGCGCAAGGGACTGAATATCGTCCCTTTCCAACAAGGCCACTCCACCCCCTCTGCCCGTCAGTCTGTCCTTACGATAGCACGTGTAGCCTTGAATATTCATTTCCCAGGCCCTGTCCACTTGAAGCCACGTCTCAGTTATCCCCACAATATCGTATCTGCCAATTTCCAAAAGAGCCTCAAGCTCATCCATCTTATTTCTAATGCTTCGTGCGTTCATATACAGCATTTTTAATTTGTTACTGCTCTCACCCTTCCCATCAACCCCTATTCCACTCAACCTTACAGCATGATCCCTTTTTGAATTTTCTGCCTCATTGATACAGTTGTCTTTCTTGACTTCTCTTGTTCTAACTTTTCCTTCAACTTCCTTTTTGTACATCCAGTTTGTCCCCTCCCCCCGCTACTTAGTTTAAATGTAGCGGTGTTGCAGTAGAAAACCTGCCTGCCAGAATGCTGATCCCTAACCTGTTAAGGTGCAAACCGTCTCTCTTGTAGAATTTATGTTTGCCACAAATGTACCCCAGTGATTCAAGAACTTAAATCCTTGCTTCCTGCACCAGTTCCCCAACCACACATTCAAGTCCATTATCTCCCTGTTTCTGGCCTCACCAGCCGAGGAACTGGAAGCAAACCAGAGATAACCACCTTGGACGTCCTGCTTTTCAGCCTTCTTCCTCGTTCTCCAAAGTCCCGCTGTAGTATGTGCCTCCTCTTCTTCCCGACATCATTTGTGCCGACATGTACCACCACCTCTGGCTCTTCACCCTCGTCCTTGAGGATTTCCTGCACTCTGTCCGCGATGTCTTTCACCCTGGCACCAGGAAGACAACACACCATCTTTAAATCCCGTCTGCTGCCACAAAAACCCCGGTCAGTTCCTCTCACGATGGAGTCCCCTATTACCACGGCTCTATGCGATGTCCGACTCTTCCGCTCTGCCTCTGCGCCAACTTTTGATTGACAGACCTGGCCGCCTCGCGGACTGGCAGTGTCATCAGTCTCCACTGTTTCCAACAGCTTCAACTTGTTCCTGACAGGTACTTCTCCCGGGGTCTCTTGCACCTGTCTCCTCTCTGCCTTCCTCATCGTCTGCTCTCTTCTGGCATGATTGGTGTAATAACCTCGCTGAAGGTCTTGTCCAGAAAGATCTCATTCCCTCGGATGAGCCTAAGGTCCTCGAGTTCTTTCATCAGCGCTGCAATATGCTCGGTCAATAGCTGAATGTGCACACACTTTCCGCACATGTACGAGTCAGACACACCAGAGTCGTTGACCTCCCACATCAAGCACATAGCGCACTGAACCAGCTGGGCAGTCATGTCTTCACCCTCTTCAACTGTGGCGTAATCACTTCACTCAACCTCCTTTTCAAAGACTCCTGAGCTGAAGCCTCACTCTTCGATTAAAAACTTCCTTAGACCCTTGTTTTGTAGCAAGCCTGTGGACTCTTAATTTAGGTTCTTAACACACCCACTCTAATAGCAAATCACTTACCTTCCCGACCGACTTTGCGCTCCGCCTGAACTTCCGCCCAGCTCCCGCCGCTCTCTGCTGCGAAAAGAGAGTTGACGTTTTGAGCACAAGCTCTTCATTTCTGATTAAGGGCTTAAGCTCAAAACATCGACTCTACTGCTCCTCAGATGCTGTCTGACCAGCCGTGCTTTTCCAGCGCCACACTTTTTGACTCTAATCTCCAGCATCTGAAGTCCTCACTTTCTCATGTCGGCCCGACCAAGTAATAATTGAAGTTTCCTTCCGTAAAGGACATTAGTGAACCAAAGGGGTGTTTCTAACAATCAACAATGGATTCATTTGAATTCATTAGACTCTTAATTCCAGAGTCTATTGAATTCAAATTATACCATCTGCTGTGGCAGGATTCAAACCTGGATTCCCAAAACATTCCCTGGATCTCTGGATTAACAGTCTACCGATAATACCAGTAGGCCATTGTCTCCCCTAAGGCTAGGCTAAGCTAAGCATGTTTGCAGACAGTGAGGGAGAAAATTCTGATGCCGATGATCATGACATGATGCTGAGTTGCAGCATCTAACATCAAGGCAACTGAGTTACCAGTCAAGAGCAACTGAAAATAACACACTTCTCTTCAAATCGGTATACAATCACCAGGTCAGAATGAGTTGTCAAACCTCCAAAACGATTTATTGATGGTTGGATTATCAATCTTCTTAATTCACATTTTTATTGTTTGTTGGTAACCTCAGTCAATGCAGAAGTTGAACCTGTATTGTTGGTGGCCTGGAAGTTAAGGGCATAGGGATCAGGCTGTTCTGCCACCTGCGGAATTCTAAAAGCAAAGGAATGTGGATGCTGGAAATCTGAAACATGAACAAAATTTGCCAGAGAAACTCAGCAGGTCAGACAGCTTCTGTGGAGAGAAAGCAGAGTCAACATTTCAGGACCAGTGATCCTTCTTCAGAACTCATTGTTGCTAGGAAAAGATGGGATATACACTGAAGACAGGGATTGGGAGAACGGAGTGAACAACAGGTGGAGATGGAGCCCACACAAAGAGAGAACACTTGTTGGGCAGACAAAGGAATGGATACTGTTGAGCCTGGGCGAAAGAAAAGTTGCTTATGGGGACCATTAGTGAGTGAAAATGGGTTAGCTGCGATGAAAGGAGCCCAAGGTCATCTGGAAACTCTGGTCAGCATCCCATTTCCATTTGGGGTCCCTGCAGTTGTCAGGACTCGATATCAAGTTCAATATTTTTCGGGCCTGAGCACCTTCATCCATGTCATCCCTCCCACTGGGCCTGACCTTGTCAAAACAGTGTTGGGGCATACATAATGGTAAATTCATTGCTTTTGGATCCAATATTCTATCATAATAACAATCTAACTGTTTGAACATAGGACAGAAAACATTTCTTCTGGTATGCACTATCACAAATTTCCATATGTACCAGTTTAGTAAATGATTCATTGTAGGAACAAAACATTGAAAATGATTTGACATAAACCACTGAAAAGTGCACCGTCAAGACTACAACAATGTCTCATAAAAGTTCAGGGATATAACTTTGATTTTTGTTACAATCTGGGCTACTTCAGACACAATGAGAGGTGTACCAACGCCAAATTAGACAATGGCTGTTTGGCTGCACTTACAAAAAATTACATAAGAAAACATCATCAATATCAATCCAGATGAATATTGGTCAACAGTAAGAAAAAAGACAATGAATGATTCACAACTGAGGGCATTTTGGAAAGTTATTATCAAAGTCCGGCCTGATGGGATACAAAACGTGCCAGATGTGCTCCAAGGGATTTAGCCAGACAAGGATGAGCCAGGGACCCTCAAGAGGCATGCTTTTCAAACATAAACAGATGCTTGTAGCTGAAGCTCTTTAGTAAACTCTATTGCCTCATTATACCAGGGGCATATGGGCATAGGGTGAAAAAGGCCCCTGTACAGCTCACTGTGTATTGCTCAGTTCACAACAGAAAAATCGAGAAGACTGTGAGGGTGTATCAGGCATGTCAAAGTCAGCCACCACATCAACAGAAAAAAAAATTTCTCTACCCTCACAAGATTCCAATATATCTTTGGTTGAAGCTTGTAACAGATTTACTTACCATCCACGGTGACAATTTTCACCAAGTCACTGAGTAATATTCCAATTTTCCAACCACCAGACATTGGAAGGATTACTCAACTACACCCATGGTAATCACCATAAGTATAAAGTGCATTGTGTACCTGGAGAAAATATCTGAAATTGGATCATACTGCACTGATAAATATTTTATGGACCTAGGATACCTTGGATGTGTACTACATGGGGTCTAAATCATGTGACAGCCTCACCACATTATCCCAGACCCAATATTTTTGCTGAATGAAATGGTTCATACTATTCAGCCATCCATCATGAAATGAGCAACTGGACACCATCTCCATATTGCCATGTCACACTTCATAACAATACGTCTAGGTATGGGCTTTCTATTACCAGCAACAATCACATTAAAAAGCAAGTCAGGACACATTTGCCAAGTCATGAACAGTCCAATTTCCTGTAAATATGGGATAAACATCTTGAACATTCAGGCAGAATAAAAACAGCACTCATTTGACATCTGGGTGTGGAATTATCTAGTTTGTGAGAGTGGTAAAAGGTTTGAATCATACATCCCATCCAGGGAACATGGTCATCCACAGAAGTACTCAGAAAGTGCAGTGAGCCTTAAACCCAAGGAGTCACAATAACTAATGGAACAATGAGAAAGAGGAATAGAAAATAATTTGGGGAATTGTACAACATTCTAACATTGAGCATTCTGACTGTGCACAGAACACCACCAGAGGTAAACTCAGGGAATGAAAATGTTGAACGCAACCATGAAAATAATCTCCTCTTTAACAAAAGGAAAGTCACCAAAATATCAGTGAGCCAAGAACAGTCAGCTGATAAATCTAGATCACAGGACAGAAAGAAGATCATGAGATCTGGAAGGATTATTAAATTATTGATTCATTATACAACCACTTAAAGTCTTAAACAGTTCAATTCTTAAACTCCTAAGCACAGTGACCTATTTTTGGAGTGATAGTTCTCACAACCAGTCTGAGATATGTTTATTTTCATTCATGTATGTTATAGGAATATAGTAATATCATTTTAAGAAGAACATGCTGATGAGCATATAACCTTGATATAATACATGTCACTGACAGCTATAGACTTGTTCAGTGTGCAGTACATATTGCGAAGGGAGAGCAGCTATGCTTCCCTGTAACAACTAACCGCGATAACGAATGTGTCTGCTGAGCAATTTTATGACATAATAAACTGAACCGTGGTCCTGTTTCCCAGTCCTATTGTAAGAGTGGATTATCTGAGAATAAACTCAGAATCACAGCAAGATATCAATATGACATGATCACTGCACAACATTAAACCACTGCAAAAAGACAGGACCAGAACACTAATGCCTTCTTTATTTTTTCATCCTGTGAATTTGATCACCTTTTACAGTTACTGAGTACATGTGAAAACAGCTGATATCACTGAAATACAACCTACCTGTGTCACACATAGAAGGCCAAGCAGATAAAATAACGAACAAACACCAGCTGTCAGAAGAAGGCGCTTTGATTGGACCAATGTAGGGAACTGGTCTTGCAGGGCTGTCATAACTGTTTCTGATGGAAGAAAATGTCAAATGAAGACATTAATTAATAACTTGCACAATGACAGGACAAAACACCACTGGACACACCAAAGCCCTGGAGTAAAAGCTTTCTGCATCCATTTTCTGGCTCTGAGATATGTATTTTTCCCCCAGTTGTATTTTTCCTGTTGCTTTGATGCAGAGGAAAACTGCATCATCGTTATCCTCAAATATCACGTAGGGTGTTTCAACATGAGTGAGTTTCAACATGAGTGAATAAGTTTGCTGACCATCCTGCTCCCTGTAAGGCAGGTAAATAAAAATCCCCATCTCTTGAACAGCAAGATCTGTCTCAACGAAAAGATAAATTCTAGGCATGAGAGCAAAGAAAAGATATAGAACATTAACATCTGAGATTGAAAATCACCACAATAGCTATTGGGCAGAGGAACATAGAAATTAGGAGCGAGTGGACAATTCAGCCCTTCAAACCCACTCTACCATTTGTCACATTCATGGCTGTTCTTATTGTGGTTGCAATTCCTGCCTGTTTCCCACAGCCCTTTGTCCCATTTTTCATCAAAACATATCTATTTCTTTCTTGAATTTGTTGATTGATTCTGCCTCTTCTGCACTCTGGGGCAGTGAGATCCACAGATTCACAACCCTGTCAGAGAAATAGTTTCTCCTCACCCCAGTTTTGAACCTACTTCCTCTCAGGCTATATCTATGACCTCTTGTTCAAGACTGTCTGACAAGGAGGAATATCTGTTCCACATCTACCTTATCAATCCCCTTGAGCATTTTATGCGTGTCAATCAGATCATCCCTCATTCTTCTGATCTCCAGCGAGTACAAGTCCAACGTATTCAATTGTTCCTCATATGACAGCCCTTTCATCCCTTGAATCAACCTGGAGAACCTCCTCGGAACTGCTTTTAATGCCACCACATCCTTCCTCAAGTAAAGAAACCAGAACTGGATACAATACTCCAAGTATGGTCTCAACATCATCTCATACAATTGTGACAACATTACTTTTATAAACCAGTTCTTTTGCAATAAATGCCAAGATTCCACTTGCCTTTCTTATTATATGCAGCCCCTACATCCCCACTTTCTGTGATTCATACACAAGGACACCCAGATCCCTCTACACTGAGGCACTTTGAATCTGCTTCTGATTTAATTAATAATTTGCTCTTTCATTATTCTTGCCAAAATATGTAACCTCGTACCTATCCACGTTAAATTCCATCTGCCAGATTCTAGTTCATTCTCTAGCTGTGAATTTTGTTTTGTTACATTCTGTCCCTCCCGGCAGCTCATTGATATAGATTGTCAACAGTTGATGTCAGAGGATTGAACCCTGTGCTACCCCAATAGTTACAGTTCGCCAGAAGGACCCATTTATCCCGCCCCTCTGCTTTCTGTCAGTCAACCAATCCTCTATCTGAACCAATACTCTACCCCAAACACCCTCCGGTCTAACCTTTTGTATCAGTCTTAATGCAGCACCTTCTCAATGTCTTCTAGAGGTCTAGATATAACACATCCACTGTGTCCCCATTATCCAACTTGATAGTTACATCCTCAAAAATTCCAACAATTTTGTCAAGTTCAACTTGTCCTGTATGAAACCATGCTGCCACTGGGGAATTGAGCTTTGTTGTTCCAAGTGGTCAGTTCTCTCCCTTATTATTGACTCCAGCAACTTCCTCATGACCGAGGTCAAACTAATTGATCTACAATTTTCCATGATTTGCCTATCTCTTTTTTCAAATACAGGCTTCACATTAAAGTGTTTCCAAATCACTGGCACCTTTCCAGAATCGAGGAAATTTTGGAATGTAGTAACTAATATATCCACTATCTCTGCTGCCTTAGGGTGCAGGCCATCAGGTCCTGGGGACTAATCTGCCTTTAATCCCATCAGTTTACTTAATACCTGTTCCCTAGTAATTTCACCAAGTTCCTCTATAGTAACTGCAGATTTTGGGAAGAAATTATAATCTTCCACTGCAAAAAGACACAAAATACTGGTTTAGTGCCTCTGCCATGTCTGAGTTTCCCATAATTACCTCACCATTTCCACCCTCTAAAGGGCCACCATTTACTTTCACTACTCTCTTCCTTTTTATATACTTATAGAAGCTTTTGGTGTCAGAGCTTATGGTTTTTGCTAGTTTCCTTTTATTGATCTCCTGATTCTCCAGAGTGTCTCAAACATTTGCAGTATGATATGCCCTAGTTTTTGTCTTTATGTTATCCTCGACCTCCTTGTTAAGCCATGGATTATCTTTTACCTTTCTATAATTCCTTTTCCTCTCAGGAATATACTTTAATTGACAGGTATTTAGTAACTCATTGAGCATTTGCCACCATTTTTCAAATGTCCTGCTCCTTTAATATTTTTCCTCAGTCCCCCAGGGCCAACTGCTTTCTCAGGCCTGTATAATGACTTTTGGCCAACATTAAAACTCCTGTATATGACTCTGTCTTCACTCTTGCCATCTGAATTTGAAACTATAGAAGGTTGTGATCACACTTTCCAAGATGATCCTTAACTACATGATCATTTACCAATCCTTCCTCATTACACAATACCAAATGTGAAGCAGCCAGTTGGTTCCATGACACGTTGCCATAAGAAAGAATCCCTCAGACACTCTATGAATCTTCCTTCAATACTACCCTTGCCAAGTTGATGAATCCAATCAATATCTATGTACAAATCACCCATAATTTCTGTTGTAGCTGGCTCATAAGCCCTCATTACTGCCTCATTTATACTCAGCCCTACTTTGGAAGTACTGTTTGAGAATCTGTAAATTATTCCTACCAAGGGGTTTCTTCCCTTGCCTTTTATTTCCACTCAACATCTTGGTTCGTAGTGCCAATATCTTTTCTTAATGCACCTTGATATCTCCCTTAACCAATAAAACAGCTCCACCTCCTATTCCTACTTGCCTATCCCTTTGGAATACTCATTACCCTAGGACGTTTCACTCCCAGTACTGATCTTCCTGCAACCACATTTCAATAATCTTCACCAGGTGGTGTGACTGGTCTCTATTTGTGTTGTCAGCTCATCAACTTAACTCTGAATGCTGCATGCTTTCGCTAATAAGTTCTACTGGTTTGTCTTTCTCTTTTAATATTTGCTCATACACTCTCCATTCTTACTTACTAATAACACTGAACCTCATCTCTCTCATTTACTCCAACTCACATTTTGATCTTCTATGATGCCTTCCCTCACCATCGCTGTTAGTGCAAATTGTATTGTGAAATCATTTGGATGCCGATGCAACTTTTCCCCAATTTTTATTTTGATGCAGGTGCTAATCATTTAAGACAAATAGCTGCATTCTTCTTTCAGACAATAAGGGAACAATTGCTACAAAGAAATGTTGTGCATTTGTCCACTAACATCACCAACAGCACTTTTTTGCCCAACACTGTCATAATTTCTTCAAAAGAAATGATTTTTTTAAGTGATGCAATGCCATTTTTACCTAAACCTGCAAACTGTGTGTCAACTCCCAGAGTGAGCAGCATGAAGAAAATGAAACAGACCATAATGGTGCCCACGGTAACTGTGCAAGGGCCTCTGGGTAGGCAATGAAGACCAAACCGAAACCTGAACAGTGAATAGAATTGAAATGACATAATGAACGTTGCTATTAACTTGTTGTTGACATTCATTTCATTTCATTTATTACAGTTGCCAATATTAGCCACCATTTGCAAAACTATTCATGTCACCAAAGTTGTGCGGATATGTGTTTACAATAAAAAACATTAGTTATTATATATTTGTAATATTAATCACTTTCAATTCAGAAATTATAATATTTAGAAGCAGTGAACACTGAGTTCAGAGTGACATTTGCAATCTAAGCAAAAAAAAATCTCTCTGATATATTGGTGAAACTGGCATTTTAAAGCAGGGAATAGTGTTGGAGAGTAGGGAATGGGGAGAAATAATTGAACGGATAATTTAGAGTGTTTCTTAAATGGTTGGGGATTGTAAAGTGTAGTTGTACAAAGAGACCTCAGTCTCCTTGGTGCTAAGTCACTGAGGGTTAACATGTGTGTGCAGCAAGCTATTAGGAAGCCTCATGGAATGTCATCCTTTATTGCAAGAGGATTTGAGTACAGGGATAGTGAAGTCTTGTTTCAGATGTATAGCAGCTTGGTTAGGCCACACCTGGAAACTGTGCACAGTTTGGTCACTTTTTCTCAGGAAAAATGTCATTGCATAGAGGGAGTGCAACAAATGTTCAGCAGACTTGCTCCTGGAATGGTAGAACTGTCCGATGAAGAAAGATTGGGAAAACTGGGCCTTATTCTCTAGAGTTTCGTAGAATGAGAGGCAATTGCATTGAAACTTACAACGTAGTTAAAGAGAACAACAGAGTAGCTGCAGGTAAGATATTTCCTCTGTCTGCAGAATCTAAAACCAGCGGCCATAATTTAAAACTAAGGGGGATGCCACTGAGGGCCAAGCTGACAAGAAATTAGTTTATTCAGAGTGTTGTGAAACATTGGAATTGTCCAGCACAGAGGGCTGTGGAGGTCAAGATTTGAGTAGATTTAAGGTTGAGATTGATATATTTCTGATTCTCAGTGGTGTACAAGGTCAGGGAATGGAATGAGTAAAAAACATTGAAATGTTTGATCCTTCATTATTACATGGAGTAGTGAGGCAAACTACTCAGACTGAGTGGCCTACCCCTGTTCCTATGTTCCTGCCTCCATTCAGGCTGTCAAACCACTCAGTGCTCAGACTACTGGAGTAATCAGAATGTGTGAACTGTGTTTTATTGTAACTTTACCTGGTCATTAATTACTTATCACAGCATCATCAACCGATACAAGTGGCTTAGCACAGAACATTTCCATGTTTCTTGCTCTTCATATTAAACATTTTTAAAAATGTACTACTGTCAAATTGAATATTTGAGCACATAATATGATCAGTAACTAATCGTCAATAAATAAAAACTGTCTCTGATTCACCTAAAAGCACAATATTATGGAATTCATTCAAAATTTTCTTCTTAAATATAAAATGTGGCTCATATGAAATGTAATTCTAAGGTAAATAGCAAATCTTACAGTGGATTATAATGTTAACTGAGTACTTTTGAAATTTACTATTCTGTGATTATTTCAAAAGCTCACTTTTAAGAGCTAGGGTTCAACCCTGGGCATACCATTGCATTATTCAGCTCCAATCCCTGTCCAGTATAAACCAAACATCATGGCAATGTGTCTTCAGAGCCTGGTTATCAGTTTGGATCTGAGGATTGATTATTGTGTCTGGACACTGGAATCACTGGAATGTTGGGTTGAATCACTTCAGAGAGAACATTAAAGCTGTCTGACTCTTGACAATTTTAACAGCTCTAGTTTACCTGACTGGGCAACCTCTGAAACGGGCTTATCTTGTATGTGAGCCATGTGTCCCAGGATGGAGAAGATGACAAATCCAACAAACACACTCGTAGCACAATTAACAACACAGACAATGGTGGTATCTCTGTAGGAGTTATTGTAGAACTTGTTGTAAGACAACAATGCTACTAAAGTGCCCCAACCCACTGAGATAGAAAAGAAAATTTGAGTCGCAGCATCTTTCCAGACCTGGTAAATACAAAATAGAATAGATGTCTGGAGGGAAATGAAACACAAACATGTACAACAGATTAACGACATTAATTGTGAAGATAATGAGAACTCGTGTGGTTAATCCATGGTGAACTGAGCAAAGTAGCTCCCTCTGGTCAACAGTAACTCTCCTTAAACAGAACAGTCATCACTACTGTCGATTATTTACAGTTAAATTTCCTCTGGGATATCTGACACAGGTCTTTCTGGTATAATGCACGTTTCATTAACACAAATTACCTGTACCGTGATTGACGATTGGGGACGCTTTTCTAAAGTGCAAAAATTCAAAAAGTATGTTGGCTAGAACATGATTACATCGGCAACACTGTAAGTGCTCCTTGTATTGCGTGATTCTTGCATAGCGCAGGGTCACACGGAACGTGACTATTGCACTATCGAAGACGTGACTGTATACTCTTTCACCAGCCATGGTTTTCAGTGACTGACTCACTTGCAGTATTGTACTGACCATAGTTAATTCCATTCTTTTCGTGAAAGTAACAACAAAGAACACCTTTTACCATAAATAATGATCACTTTCATATTGTGATAATATCACAGTAGCTTAATATCAACAGGAACCAGTAAAATTACACTGTAATTTCTAGGATTATGTAAACAATGGTTAAATGATTTAAATGGAAATCAAAATCCAATTCCTGTCAGAAAAATTAAGCAATAAATAGTGTTCACCATTGTCTATTCACAAAGACTGCTGTATCTTTGGACTGAATACAAAATTCCAGCCATCATTATCCAGTATGCATGAGGACACTGTCAGCTTCACAAATGTGGTATTGCCTAGTCTGCCTATTTGCATTCACTGGGCTCCATGATGTTTCTGTCCTTATGCTGTTGACTGAATCACCTCGGAGATTTGTTTCAAGAAACATGACATTGAAGTAGCCTTTTAATGACATGCCAAGCATTTACTTACTGCCAGTCACAATTTCTGGCACTTAAACTACCTACTGGAAGAATGGAATCACAGCTTGGAAGTCACCCACTCAAACTTACACTTCCTTTTCTGTCTCAGTCCTTGCATTGTTATATTCCAAGTACGATAATCTGACTGGTTCAAGATATAATCAGTTGCTTTCCAATGTTCACTCCAATGTAGATTTCAGATATAGACAATGTTCTTTCATTTCCATCTCCCACTTCCAGGTACTTGCAGCACCAAATATCATTGACATAGAATGGATAAGGACAAGGCTCATCAAGAGTGGCTCTTTCTATTGCCCTGATACAGCAAAATGTGGGTCAGTATTTGCTTTGTAGGTCAATGAGGTATTTCACCTGAAACTCCTAAATCATTTCCAAGATTTCAGAAAGGAGGAGGCATGAAGGAAGAATTCTATTGCATCCCAATCCCTATCATAATTCCTCATCAATTTCGATCCTCTCGTCCATCATAGCTGATGCCCTGACCTTCTTTCCTGTTAATGGCAGGATGATATAGACCTTAAACTGACTCTTTGAATTCATCACAAGCTTTGTTAAAAATTTCCAAGAATTGAATTAAGGACTCAAAAGCAATACACTGATTTTAAATCAATGATGAAAGTGAGGACTGCAGATGCTGCAGATCAGAGCTGAAAATGTGTTGCTGGAAAAGTGCAGCAGGTCAGGCAGCATCCAACGAGCAGGAGAATTGACGATTCGGGCATGAGCCCTTCTTCAGGAACGTCAATTCTCCTGCTCCTTGGATGCTGCCTGACCTGCTGCGCTTTTTCAGCAACACATTTTCAGTTTAAATCAATGATGACAAGCTAACAAAGTAAATGTGCTGAGGCACGAATCGATTCAACTAAAAATACTAATGAGACTCAATCATTCATATTGCTGTATTTACCTCAGCATCAGCCAGTCTGGAGAAGTCTGACTGGCTTCCGATGTAGAATTCAATTCCTTTAGAAGCTCCCTCCAGGGTAACCCCTCGGATCAGGAGTATGGTCAGAACCACGTAAGGGAATGTCGCAGTGAAATAAACCACCTTAGCATGGAGAGCACCTTGTTAGATTTTCCTGTATTACTGGTACAACAGAAGAAAATAAAATCTTGAAGCAGTACAAGGCCATGTGGCCCCACCATGCAATAAGATTCTGCCTGATCACCCTGACACTTGCCCTCTCCAGAACCTTTGACTCTCTTGTACATCAACAATTTGTCAAACTCTGCCTTGAATATATTCAATGAACTGACCTCTACTGCTTTCGGATGAAGAGTATTTGAAAGATTAAAAATTCCACTTCATCTCTACCTCATTTGGAGAACCTTATTTTGTAACTGTGCTCCCTGTTCGAGATTCTCTGAGAAGGTCAAGCTTTCTAAGACCATTCGAAATCTTTGAAGATCATTTCTCGGTCTCCTAAATTCCTGTGAGTACAGGCTCAAACTTATATTTTCAAAAGAATTAATACAAAGATGTTCACTGAACTTTCTCCAATACAAATATACCCCCTAACTAAGGAGACCAAAACAGTAGCTGCTGTACCTTTGTAGCAAGTTTTGCCTACTTTTATACATCATTCACCTTGGAATAAAGACAATATTATCCAACCAAATGGCAAATTAAATGGATTCTCATCAATGCATCGAAGGGAACAGATGACAAACTGAAGAGGAATAGTAACATGGAGGATGTACGCAAGGATTGCGTTTTCATCTAGTTCACAGGGTTTGCATGTTGAGACTTTGTTTTGTGATACCTTGTTATAATGTGCTTATTTAAACACTGCTAAACCTATAGACATGAGGATCTCAAATTTGAATTTAGGCAACAAAATATGAAGATTTTTATTACAACAAAATGGTTTCTCGATTTAAAAGAATACTATAAAATGGCCTGTGAATCATACTGCTGAACATACTGCTGATTTGCAGAATTAACTTGCAGTTGAAAGATGAGGACAATAGAGTTTTCATAAGATAAACACTGATACATTAATTGACCATTTGAACAAACGTTGAACTAATACATGGCATGACAATTTACGTAAATTAGATATCCTTCTTAAAGGAAATACTGTCTTCAATCATATCACCATATTACAATTGATTGGACATTTTTTTGTAGTTAAGAACCCTTTCCCAGAAAATATCATTAGATTAATTCGCTGTAAATCATATGTGATTGGTCTTTCTTGTAATTAAGACTGTACTATTTCTTTAAAAACATGTAAATAATGTGTAATTTTCAAATGTAATTGCGCAACTTTTCCCCAGAACACAGAAGCTTCAATCTCTGTGTTGCTGGATAGAATTGCATCAAGGTACCTTAACTGAATCAACTAATGACCCTTGTTTTTTGAATAGACCGCATTTGTCGATTCCTTTGACCGATCTCGAACCCTTCTTAAGGGGACACAGGTCTTCAGACATAATAACAGAAATTACACAATGAAAAGAATCAGTTAAAGGCAATTCTTAGGTGAAAATGTATTGCTGGTTAAAGCACAGCAGGTCAGGCAGCATCCAAGGAACAGGAAATTTGACGTTTCGGGCCAGAGCCCTTCATCAGGAATGAGGAGAGTGTGCCAGGCAGGCTAAGATAAAAGGTAGGGAGGAGGGACTTGGGGGAGGGGCGATGGAGATGTGATAGGTGGAAGGAGGTCAAGGTGAGGGTGATAGGCCGGAGTGGGGTGGGGGCGGAGAGGTCAGGAAGAAGATTGCAGCTTAGGAGGGCAGTGCTGAGTTCGAGGGAATCGACTGAGACAAGGTGGGGGGGAGGGGAAATGAGGAAACTGGAGAAATCTGAGTTCATCCTTGTGGTTGGAGGGTTCCCAGGCGGAAGATGAGGCGCTCTTCCTCCAACCGTCGTGTTGTTATGTTCTGGCGATGGAGGAGTCCAAGGACCTGCATGTCCTCGGTGGAGTGGGAGGGAGAGTTAAAGTGTTGAGCCACGGGGTGGTTGGGTTGGTTGGTCCGGGCGTCCCAGAGGTGTTCCCTGAAGTGTTCCGCAAGTAGGCGGCCCATCTCCCCAATATAGAAGAGGCCACATCGGGTGCAGCGGATGCAATAGATGATGTGGAGGTGCAGGTGAATTTGTGGCGGATATGGAAGGATCCCTTGGGGCCTTGGAGAGAAGTTAGGGAGGAGGTGTGGGCGCAAGTTTTGCATTTCCTGCGGTTGCAGGGGAAGGTGCCGGGAGTGGAGGTTGGGTTGGTGGGGGGTGTGGACCTGACGAGGGAGTCATGAAGGGAGTGGTCCTTGCGGAACGCTGATAGGGGAGGGAAATATATCCCTGGTGGTGGGGTCCGTTTGGAGGTGGCGGAAATGACGGCGGATGATACGCTGTATACGGAGGTTGGTGGGGTGGTAGGTGAGAACCAGTGGGGTTCTGTCTTGGTGGCGGTTGGAGGGGCGGGGCTCAAGGGCAGAGGAGCGGGAGTGGAGGAGATGCGGTGGAGGGCATCGTCGATCACGTCCGGGGGGAATCTACGGTCCTTGAAGAAGGAGGCCATCTGGGCTGTATGGTATTGGAACTGGTCCTCCTGGGAGCAGATGCGGCGGAGATGAAGGAATTGGGAATATGGGATGGCGTTTTTACAGGGGGCAGGGTGGGAGGAGGTGTAGTCCAGGTAGCTGTGGGAGTCAGTCAGTTTATAGTAGATGTCTGTGTTGAGTCGGTCGCCCGAGATAGAAATGGAAAGGTCTAGGAAGGGGAGGGAGGAGTCTGAGACAGTCCAGGTGAATTTGAGGTCGGGATGGAAGGTGTTGGTAAAGTTGATGAACTGTTCAACCTCCTCGTGGGAGCATGAGGCAGCGCCGATACAGTCATCGATGTAGCGGAGGAAAAGTGGGGGTGGTGCCAGTGTAGTTGCGGAAGATGGACTGTTCCACATATCCTACGAAGGGACAGGCATAGCTGGGGCCCATGCGGGTGCCCATGGCAACTCCTTTAGTTTGGAGGAAGTGGGAGGATTGGAAAGAGAAGTTATTCAGGTGAGGACCAGTTCAGTCAGTCGAAGGAGGGTGTCAGTGGAAGGTTACTGGTTGGTGCGGCGGGAAAGGAAGAAGCGGAGGGCTTTGAGTCCTTCGTGATGGGGGATGGAGGTGTACAGGGACTGGATGTCCATCGTGAAGATAAGGATCGTGAAGATAAGATTTCTCCAGTTTCCTCATTTCCCCTCCCCCCACCTTGTCTCAGTCGATTCCCTCGAACTCAGCACTGCCCTCCTAACCTGCAATCTTCTTCCTGACCTCTCCGCCCCCACCCCACTCCGGCCTATCACCCTCACCTTGATCTCCTTCCACCTATCACATCTCCATCGCCCCAAGTCCCTCCTCCCTACCTTTTATCTTAGCCTGCCTGGCACACTCTCCTCATTCCTGATGAAGGGCTCTGGCCCGAAACGTCAAATTTCCTGTTCCTTGGATGCTGCCTGACCTGCTGTGCTTTAACCAGCAACACATTTTCAGCTCTGATCTCCAGCATCTGCAAACCTCACTTTTTACTCAAAGGTAATTCTTACCCAAGAAGCTCACCTCCTCACTGGGTAGGTACATAAAAGACACAGCAAGTTGTTCCTGACGTCAAGTTGGACCTTATGAGATTTCTCACCTGATTCTGCATTAAATCTCACCTTAGCACAGGCTGCTCATGTCACTAACAGATTCCACCCACAGCTGTTACAACATATTCCTTCAACATTAATAACTACTAAAGGCACATTACACTGGAATGTCACATGTTGTGATTCTTCTAACAGCCTTAAAATTACATTTGCTCTTTGGTTTGGAACCTATCCAACAATACAACGGGGATGAAGGTCAGAGCTTTGTTAGTTAACCTCTGTTGTCCTCCAACCTATCACAGAATCTTCCTTTTATTCACCGAACCATATTCCCCATGTCCATTGTCTTAAGAAACCTCTTAAACTGCTATTTATTTCTCTCGGTCAGATGAAAGTCCATGGAAGTGAAAGATTAGCTCGGTTTGTCTTGACAGGTGCTTCATAAGCTGTTGAGCATTACCAGCATTTTATTGTTTTTACCTAATGATTGTTCCTCAGGTCTCAGTCCCATCCTCATGTCCAGACAAATCTCATTTCACTCAAATAAAATCCTGATCCTATCGTGTTCAATCCTTCCCCATCACCGCCACCACTACCCCCCCCCCCCCCTCCCCCCAACCCCCGATCCTTCCTCAGCCTTCCACAGCAATTGGAAATTCACCCAGAATTCCAGTGTCAGTGAGTGAACCCTTAGAATGAGGGACACATTGCAGGGGTTTGGGGAAGTTGCTGTTCTTTCCCTCAGGAGAACGTTCTTCAGATCTCCCTCAGGCCTGAAGTGTTGATGAATTATGAATCTCCCATTTCCCATAGAGACACTGTTAACATCACCTGGGAGATAAACCAGACACTTCACAAATTATTTATCGTTTCTCGCTTTACTGTTACTTTGTCACGAGTTTTAACTCTATTTATCACCAATCATTTACCTTTCCTGAAGATTTGATTCCTTTTGATAATGCTGCCCCAACTATTAGCCAGGCAAGAAGCAGACAGAGGGCTAAATACCAGATTACCTCCCCAGTCTCATCCATTGAACTGGAACGGCGTAAAACTGCTTTACTACAGAAAATAAGAACAAAAACATGTAGTAAGTTAGGACACTCTTCATTACACACAGATGTTTTTAGACATAGTGCATCAATGTATTTAACAAACAGAGTTGTGTAATATCTAAATTAATTTTTGATTTATAGAAGCTTTGATTCTTGCACTCAGAAATAAATGTGAAGTTTGATATTCTGTATGACATTTTTTTCCTCGTGTGTATTGATATTTTTCAATGTAAAGCTTTGTTCAAACAAGTTGATGAGATTCCCTGCAGCTGATTTGATGTGAAAGAGTTTCTGACAATGTTTCACTGACTGCTTCACAATGCACTGTGAAACCTATCTGGTTTAGTCACTATGTCTTCCAATGAATTCAGCTCCTTCATCTTCCTACACATGGTATCTACCTCCAGACAGTTAATCTAAATCCAGTCCCAGGACTGTGTGTTAAAATAATAACTTATTACAATTAAAAGCAGAGAAATGAACATCAGTCACACATGATTCTAACCATTTCATGTTTAAGAATTCTGGTCATGAATATTATCCTTGAAGAGCAAGAAAACAAAGAAAAGTGTTTTGCTTTATAAATATTGTCAAAGTTACAATGCTTAGAAACCAGAGGAATATTAAATAGTAAAAGTTTCCTTCCCATGATGCCATTTTGTAACAAGTGTGCAATGTAAATAATACCTCAATCAAAATGAAACAACTTCTCTCTCATTAAACACATATAAACAAACTAACCAACCCAAGAGGAGTTACTGGCCCAGCTGTGTAGGTTATTGGTGCAGCTATCTGCAGCAAGGTACTTACTCCCAGTATTGCTCACTCGGGCCCTGGTGAGGATTGGAGATTTCTGATCCATTTGGACAAGATCCATTGTTTTCCTGCAGCTGTGTTATATTAACGATTTCAAAATATCCATCAGTCAGAGTGAGATTGCAGAGAGTCTCTGGAAAATATGTTTCAGTATTATACATCAATTTTGCATTCCATTTCAATATAACCAGGGTCACTGTTTCACTCTGACTGAATTAGTTAATCCTTTTGATTACATGGGTAAGGTTATGCATAGATCAGAACACAGAGGTACAGTCCGTGCACTCACTCTCAGCACAGTCCTGCTCTGGTGCTCAATCTGCTTAATCTCTTGTTGGATAAAAGTCTGCATAAAAGTAATTAGAAAACCAAATTAAAATGGTACTGTATATAAAAAGTTACTTCAAAAGTATTCACTAGTAGTTATTGGAGAAGACTTTAAGGATTATAATGGGCTGGATTATCCAGGGAAGGAGAGTCTCACATACCTTGCTACACCACTCCTTGTTTTACAAAATGAATGAATGGAGCTCCACAGTTCTGAGCGGTCGATTCAACTCAGGGCTCTCTCAGAAATGGGGAGCCACATTTTCAATCTGACAGTGCTTTCACAGCACAGAGCCTGCCAGGGGAAAGCAAAACCCCTTTTCACAACTGCTGTCTTCTCACATTTTAATGTTCCTGACAGCTGCTGTCAAACAGGAAGTTCATAACATAAATGTGTGTTAGGGTGCAGGGAAGGGAAGGTGCTAAACTGATAGGAAAAGGGTGCCAGCTAAATAGGGTGCATGTAGGTAGGGTGCAGATATGCAAATCGAGAGCTATGTAAAATTCCATGTGGATAGGAGCAGGGTGACAGGTTGCCAGGTGGATAAGGTGCCAGCTGAGGAGGTGTAGGGTGCCAAGTGGGTAAGATGCCATGGTGCAGGATACCAATGGAGTTTGCTAAATAGTCCAGTGTTGAGGGTAACTTGAGGATGATAGGAGAATTTTGGGGGGAAGGGAGCAGTCTTGTTGGTCGGTTCCAGTAGCAACAACATTGGTGGAGGGGGATGGAGTCCAATGGTAACAGTGAATGGGAGGGTGGGGACAAGTTTCATATCGGCAGAGAACTGGGGGTGATATCACATTTCCAGAGGAAGTTGGGGGCAGGGTGTCACAGCTGTGAAGCTATGTGCAGGGTTTTCAGAGCAGATTGTTAATTATTGATTGTACTGAAGCTTTCTTAGTGAGGTGGAGGATTTTCATAAAGAAGATCTCCTTCTCTAGCTTTGGTTACACACAAAAAGAATGCATTTATATTTAGTTTGTGATGCATTTAATTTTAAAAGCTTTCAGCTGATTGGTGACTGAAGCAGGATGCTGTTAAATAAGATAAGAGCACATGGCATTTGGGGCATAGTACTGGCATGGATAGAGGATTGGCTGCCTGGCAGAAGATAGAGAGTGGTGATAAAGGGGCTTTTTTGGGTATTGCAGCCGGTGACTAGTGGAGTTCTGCAGGTATCAGTGTTGGGACCTTCACATTATACATTAACAATCTGGATGAAGGAGCTAAGGGCATTGTTGCTAAGTTTGCAGATGAGACAAGCTAAGTGAAGGGACAGGTAGTGGTGAGGAAGTGAGGAGGTTATAGAAGGCTTACAGAGATTAAGAGAGTGGGCAAAGAAGTGGCAGATGGAATACAATGTGGAAAAGTGTGAGGAAGTGCACTTTGGTAGGAAGAATAGAAGCATAGACTATTTTCTAAATGGGGAAAGGCTTCAGAAATCTGAAGTACACATGGTCTTGAGAGTCTTGGTTCAGGATTCCCTTAAGGTTAACATGCAAGTTTCATTGGCAGTTATGAAGGCAAATGCAACTCACTTCAAGAGAGCTAGAACTCAAGAACAGGGATGTACTGTAGAGTCTGTGTAAAGCTTTGGTCAGGCCTCATTTGGAATATTGTGAGCAGTTTTGTGCCCTGTATCTAAGGAAGGATGTGCTGGCATTGGAAGAGATTCAGAGGAGGTTTACAAGAATGATCCTGGGGATGAAGGGCTTATCACATGATGAGCAGTTGAGGACTCTGTGTCTTTCCTTGAGGGTGTATCTCAGTGAAATTTTAAGAATACTGACAGGCCTGGATAGAGTAGATGTGGAGAAGTTGTTTCCATGCATAGGAGAGGCCAGGATCCTAGGGCACAGTCTCAGAGTGGAGGGATAACCCTTTTGAACTGAGGTGAGGAGAAATTTCTTCAGCCAGAGAGTGATGAATCTATGGAACTCATTGCTACAGAGGGCTGTGGAGGCCAAGTCATTGGGTGAATTTAAGGCAGAGATAAAATAGTTCTTAATTGGTAAGGTGATCAAGCATTACAGGGAGAAGGCAGAAGAATGAGTTTGAGAAACATATCAGTGATGATCGAATAGTGGAGCATACCTGATGGGACAATTGGCTTAATTCTGCTCCTATATCTTATGGTCTTATGATCTTACGGACATCCATAATTACTCTGAGCCCAGATGAACCACATTGTTGAATGTACTCTTATCAATTCACTTTCAGAAACTAGCAATGTAAAAATGAAATTTCAAATAACATAAATCTCAAGGATAAGATGAAACAACTGTTTTCAAAAATTACATTGTAATTTTAGCTCAAAAATAACTTCTTCATATCTGAATTATTTTTGGCAAGATGTAACATTCCAAATTCTGAAGTAGAAGATGTAGGAATCAATCGCTACTTGAATGAGTCCTAGCCTATGGAGATAAGGACTTCCATCACTGAATTCTGTGGGTGTATAATGGGAAATCCATGTCTTCTGGGTGTTGATAGATGTCCCTAACTGTATGGTATTAGACAGACAATGATTCTATTCTTTATAAATTAAAAACTAAAAAGATGACTTGTCACGGATTTTGAAATACTAAATGGAACAAATAACATCAAGAGTCATCGAGTCAGAGAGATGTACAGCACAGGAACAGACCTTTCAGTCCAACTTGTCCATGCTAAAAAACATATCCGAAATTAATCTAGTCCAATTTGCCAACATTTGGCCCGTATCCATCTCAACCCTTCACATTCATATACACATCCAGCTAACTTTTAAATGTTTTAATTGTACCAGCTTCCATCACTTCGTCTGAGGCAGAGAAAAACTGAGTTCTATTCTTCTGGAATATTGGATAATGGAAATGTCCTAAAATTTCGAGAGTTTTTTTTTGGAATAAAGATATGAAGCTCTTCAATGCAAAAATACAGGACTTGGATGATCCCTGACTGCATTGTACACTCTGGGACTGTGGGTGATCCCTGACAGTATTGTACAGACTGGAACTGTGGGTGTATCCCTGACTGTATTGTACACTCTGGGACTGTGGGTGATCCCTGACTATATTGTACAGACTGGGACTGTGGATGATCCCTGGCTGTATAGTACAGACTGGGAATGTGGGTGTATCCCTGACTGTATTGTACAGACTGGGACTGTGGGTGATCTCTGACAGTATTGTACAGACTGGGACTGTGGGTGATCCCTGACTGTATTGTACACTCTGGGACTGTGGGTGATCTCTGACAGTATTGTACACTCTGGGACTGTGGTGATCCCTGACTGTATTGTACACTCTGGGACTGTGAGTGATCCCTGACTGTATTGTACAGACTGGGACTGTGGATGATCCCTGACTGTATTGTACAGACTGGGACTGTGGGTGATCCCTGACTGTATTGTACAGACTGGACTGTGGGTGATCCCTGACTGTATTGTACAGACTGGGACTGTGGGTGATCCCTGACAGTATTGTACACTCTGGGACTGTGGGTGATTCCTGACTGTATTGTACACTCTGGGACTGTGGGTGATCCCTGACAGTATTGTACAGACTGGGACTGTGGGTGTATCCCTGGCTGTATAGTACAGACTGGGAATGTGGGTGTATCCCTGACTGTATTGTACAGACTGGGACTGTGGGTGATCTCTGACAGTATTGTACAGACTGGGACTGTGGGTGATCCCTGACTGTATTGTACACTCTGGGACTGTGGGTGATCTCTGACAGTATTGTACACTCTGGGACTGTGGGTGATCCCTGACAGTATTGTACACTCTGGGACTGTGGATGATCCCTGACTGTATTGTACAGACTGGGACTGTGGGTGATCCCTGACTGTATTGTACAGACTGGACTGTGGGTGATCCCTGACAGTATTGTACACTCTGGGACTGTAGGTGTTCCCTGACTGTACAGACTGGCACTGTGGGTGATCCCTGACAGTATTGTACACTCTGGGACTGTGGGTGATTCCTGACTGTATTGTACAGACTGGGACTGTGAGTGATCCCTGACTGTATTGTACAGACTGGGACTGTGGGTGATCCCTGACTTTATTGTCCAGGCTGGTATTGTGGGTGATCCTTGACTGTATTGTACAGACTGGGACTATGGGTGATCCCTGAGTATATTGTACAGACTGGGACTGTGGATGATCCCTGACTGTATTGTACAGGCTGCGACTGTGGGTGTATCCCTGACTGTATTATACAGGCTGGGACTGTGGGTGATCCCTGACTGTATTGTACGGACTCGGACTGTGGGTGATCCCTGACTGTATTGTACAGACTGGGACTGTAGGTGACCCCTGACCGCATTGTACAGACGAGGACTGTGGGTGTATCCCTGACTGTATTGTACAGACTGGGACTGTGGATGATCTCTGACTGTATTGTACAGACTGGGACTGTAGGTGTATCCCTGACAGTATTGTACAGACTGGGACTGTGGGTGATCCCTGACTGTATTGTACAGACTGGGACTGTAGGTGTATCCCTGACTGTATTGTACAGACTGGACTGTGGGTGATCCCTGACTGTATTGTACAGACTGGACTGTGGGTGATCCCTGACTGTATTGTACAGACTGGCACTGTGGATGATCCCTGATAGTATTGTACAGACTGGGACTGTGGATGATCCCTGACTGTATTGTACAGACTGGGACTGTGGATGATCCCTGACTGTATTGTACACTCTGGGACTGTGGGTGATCCCTGACAGTATTGTACAGACTGGGACTGTGGGTGACCCCTGTCTGTATTGTACAGACTGGGACTGTGGGTGATTTATCACCATATTGTGCAGACTGTAGTTGATGTCCAGGATCACCCACAGCCCCAGTCTGTACAGTATGGTCAGGGGAACACCCACAATCCCAGTTTATTTAAAAGTAGATTTTCTTTCAAAGCTGAAGTATTTTGTCCTCTGTTTCAGAAATTTCAACTTGACTCACATCAAGATTTCACATTAAGTCTTGTCAATTCACACAACATGAACCTTTGATAGTGACATGAGACATCCTGAGTTAAATAGTGTTATTGTGGAAGATGAGATGAAATTAAAGAGATGAGACATTTAAATAATTGCAACAAAAACTCTGTGTGTCTTAGAGTCAGACTGTGTAAGAAATATATGTGAGATGATCGATATTTGGAAAAACTCAGAGAAAGAGAATAAGTTAAGAAAATGATAGCTGCAAAAAACACAGTAATAGACAGAGAAGGGAGTCAGTGTGAGACACAATACAGGGATGGAGAGAGATACAAACAATGAACGCAGTCAGAAAGAACACAACACAGACTTATTGACAAGGTGAAAGTAAACGTGAGACATGTGAAAGACTGTTAAATTCTGATGTTTCACTATTTATTTCTGACTGACTGTCCTGCTATTCCAGTGACTCAGTGCCATGATTCCTGCTGCTGCTTTCTATCCGAGTCTTTCTGCTGTATGGCCACAATGAGGATGGTCACTGAAACTATTGTTCATCTCTCTCCCTCACTCAGACTGACAGAATGAACAATGAACAGTCAGTGTGTACACTTTCCCCAGTAGAAGCTAACACTGTACCTTTGGGGGTCCTGCTGCATGTTTCATCTGCTCCCCACCAACTGAAGCAGTCTGCCCATGGTAGGGGTGATTGGAAGGAAGCAAACAGGTAGTATAGACTGTAGCCAACGATGCAGTTGTACGAAATGTTGGACATTGTAATCAGAAGCATCATAGCAATCCCCACACCTGAAAACAGAAGAAAGAACAGGGGAGTCTGGTTTGTGAATTATTGATTTAAAATAATGTATTTGACATGCATTTGGCTGGTCATTCAACCAAATTGGATTTTCTTTCAGTGAGCACAGGACAGAACAGGGAGACTGCCCTGGCTGACCACACCTTTGGGGAAATATCGGTTTTGTTTAATCGATTATGTTGGCTGCTTCAACATTCAGTGTCCAACAGTAAAGATTTCAAAGGCTTTTTGTATTAAACAGGAAATGTTAATTATGTTATAGTTCTTTGTCTAGATTACAAGAATGATGCTCCTTGTCTTCACCTTTATATGCCCTCTCACTAATTCTTTAGGACACCATTATCATTGTGAGTGGTGATAATCACACATGCCCAGTCTTAGGCCATAAGGTCATAAGATATAGGAGCAGAATTAGGCCATTCATCCCACTGAGTCTGCTCTGCCATTCAGTCATGGCTGATATGTCTTTGAACCTCATTCTCTTGAGTTCTCCCCATAACTCTTGAACCCCTTACCACCAAGAAGCTATCTATCTCTGTCTTGAGTTTACTCAATGACTTGGCCTCCACAACCTGCTGCATCAATGAGTTCCACAGTCACCACCCTCTGGCTGTGGACATTCCTCTTTATCTCAGTTCTGATGAGTTGTCCCTTCAGCTTGAGGCTGTTCCCTCATGTCCCAGTCTCTCCTACTAGTGGAAACATCTTCTCCAGGTTTACTCTATTCAGACCATTCATTATTCTGTAAATGTCATTATTCTGTAAATGTCATTATTCTGTAAATCCTCCTCGGCTCCTTTGAGTCCTTAACTGTTCCTCATTTGACAATCCCTTCATCCCTGGGATCATTCTTGTAAACCTCCTCTGGACCCCTCCAAGGCCAGAACATCCTCTCTGAGACATGGGGTCCAAACATTTTCATATATTTCAAATGCCGTCTGACCAGAGCCTTATAGAACCTCAGTAGCACATCTCTGCTCTTATATCCTAACCCTCTTGAAATGAATGTTAACGCTGTATTTGCCTTCCTACCTGCCAACTGAACCTGCATGTTAACTTTAAGGGAATCCTAAACTACCCTTTATGTTTCGGTTTTCCAAAGCCTTTCCCCAATTTGAAAATAGTCTTTGTTTCTATTCTTCTTACCAAATTGCATAACTCTCACAATTTCCCATCCTGTATTCCATCTGCCATTTCTTTGCCCACTCTCCTCACTACTGTAAGTACTTCTGCAGCCTTCCCACTTCCTCAGCCCCTCCTGTCCCTCTACCAATCTTTGCGACAACTGCAAACGTAGCAACGATGCCCCCAGTCCCTTTGTCCAGATTGTTAATGTATAATGTTGTGGTCCCAACAGTCCTTGTGGAACTGGTGGATTTATCCCTAATCTCTGCCCTCTGCCAGTCAGCCAATCCTCTATCCATGTCTGGATGGGTTACTGTTTGGAGGGTCAGTGTAGACTTGTTGGGCCAAAGGGCCTATTTCCACACTAATCTAACCATGTCAGGACCTTGCCCCTAACACCACCGGCTCTTATCCCATTTAGCAGCTTCATACATGGCTCCTGATTTTAGGCCTTCTGGAAATTCAAATAGATCACATCCATTGGTTCTCCTTCGTCTAACCTGCTCATTACCACCTTCAAGAATTCTAACAAACTTGTCAGACATGACCTACCCTCGATGAAGCTGTGCTAACTCAGCCCTACTTTACCATGCACTTCCAAACCCTCCACAATCTCATCCTTAATAATGGACTGTAAAATCTTATAAATGATCAAGGTCAGACTAACCGGCTTATAGTTTCCTCCCTTCTGCCTCCATACCTTCCGAAACAGGGATGTTACATTAACCATTTTCCAGTTGTCTGGCAACTTCCTTGACTCCAGTGATTCCTGAATGTTCACCAACAATGCCTGTACAATCTCCTCAGCTATCACCTTCAGGATTCTGGGGTGTAGTCCATCTGACCCAGCTGAATTACTCACCTACAGACCTTGCAGCTTCCCCAGCACCTTCCCCACAGGAATGGCCCCTACACTCACCTCTGCCTCCTGACTCTTGACATCCTGGCACACTAATGGTGCCTTCCACCAGTGAAGACTGATGCAAAGTCCCTATTCACTTTCTTCACCATTTCTTTGTTCCCCATTACTACTTCCCCAGCCTCATTTTCTAATGGTCCAATGTCCACTCTCACCTCTTTCTGACCTTTTATGCATCTAAAGCAACTCTTGCAATCTTCTTTTATATTACAATCTGCTTATCGTCAGATTTCATCTTCTTCCCCCTTATTGCTTTTGTAAGTATCCTCTGCTAGTTTTTAACTGCCTCCAAATTTCCAGACTTCCCACTAATTTTCACCACATTGGATGCTTTTCCTTTTGATTTGATGCTATTCCTGACTTCCCTTGTCTGCCGTGGTTGCCTCATCCTCCCTTTACTATGTTTCTTCTTCCTTGGGATGAATTTCTGTTTTGCCCCTCAAACTACCTCCAGAAACTCCTGCTATTGCTGCTCTACCGTCCTCCCTGTTATGGTCCCCTTCCAATCAACTCAGGTCAGCCCCTCCCTCATGGCTTTCTGGTTGCATTGACTCAATTGTAAAGATCTTACACCAGATTCCTGCTCTTCCATTTCAAACTGAAGGGTGAATTTTATCATATTATGGCCACTGCCCCCGATGGATCATTCACCTTAAGCTCCTTAATCGAGTTTACCTCATTACACAGCACCAAATCCAGAATTGCCTGTCCCCTGGAGGGCTCTATCACAAGTTGCTCGAACAAATCACCTTGTAGACAGTCTGCAAATCCCTTTTTTATTGGATCCCCTACCAACCTGATTTTCCTCGTCCAGTTGTATATTGAAGACTCCCATGATTACTGCAATTGTGCATCATTTTTTACATGCCTTTTCTACCTCCTGATTTATTTTCTGACCCATATCCTGACTGCTGCTGGGAGGCCTGGACATAACTCTCGTCAGGGTCATTTTTGCTCTGCAAACCCTCAATTTTCCAAGATGGCGACAGTGTAGCAGGGCTGCATGCAGACTCTTATCTAGAGCTCATCCACTTCCATCTACGTTTTAAAAATCTTTTAATTTCTGCTCTCTCTTGATTTTTTTTCTTTTCATTTCTCGTTTCTTTGGTGGGTTGGTCAGAGGCAACAAGAGCAGGCTTTACACGGAGTGGTGACAGCCTTCCGGTAATTGGAGGTGGCAGTGATGGTAGCAAGGACATTCCCCTGCTCCTCCAGCAATCGGAGACGGAGGTGATGGACTCTTTAAGGTGCCAGTGCTGGCATATTGGAGGACGGTGGCTGGAGTGGGAATCTTGGCACACCAGCAGACTGGCCTGTCAGTGGAATGAGGCACTCCGGCTCGCAGTAGGCCCAGAGCGGGGACACCTGGTGTCACCAAGGCATCAGCGGAGCAGGAGACTCCTGGCTGGAATCACGGGAGGCCCGGAGTGGGAACTCCTGGTTGTGGGGCCCAACAGTCTACCCAGTATTGGAGGCAGCATTGAAATGGGCCCAGCAGTGATGAGATGGCACCTGAAGAATGGTGACTCCTATAACAGCGGGTCCAGTGCAGACAGCTGCAAGTCAGTGGAGATGGGCGAGTGACACAGTTGTGGCATCTCTCTCCAGTCTCTCTTTGCAAAGGCATATTCCAGCAGGAGATGTGAGACAGTCACAAACTCCCCCTCCTTAAACCGATTTGTAGGCAACATGCAGTGGCGCAGACAATCCAGGCGTACGAGAAGAATCTCACAGGTACTGCCCTTCTCACCATGAGCCAAGTGATGTCATGGTGCTTGTTGGAAAATTCTGGCGATGAGGCATTCTGCGAAATGACTTTGACAGTCTGCTGACTAACCTGTCCTTTTCCAACAGGGTCTTGAGGATGCTACATACTGACCTCTTCCTAATAGACCTGTGGTGAAAAGTGTTTTGAAATTCTTCACAAAGGACAAGCGATATGGAACAGTCAAATTCCTTGGAGCAGTCTGCAGCAACAAGACCAGTCCCATCCTTCACAACACCAGGGACAAGTAGAACCTCAGTACATAGTCAGATTTAGTGTTTGTGTACTGAGGAGCTACACACAGCTTGATGCAGCCACACACAAAGAAGGACAGGTCATACACAAGAGAAACCAACACTTGTCACAGATGTGGTCACATTGAACCTCATATCATCCGTCATCATTTCCGCCACCTCCAAACGGACCCCACCACCAGGGATATATTTCCCTCCCCTCCCCTATCAGCGTTCCGAAAAGACCACTCCCTCCGTGACTCCCTTGTCAGGTCCACGCCCCCCACCAACCCAACCTCCACTCCCAGTACTTTCCCCTGCAACTGCAAGAAATGCAAAACTTGCACCTACACCTCCCCCCTTACTTCCCTTCAAGGCCCCAAGGGATCCTTCCATATCTGCCACAAATTCACCTGCACCTCCACACACATCATTTGCTGCATCCGCTGCACCCGATGTGGCCTCCTCTATATTGGGGAGACAGGCCGCCTACTTGCGGAACATTTCAGAGAACACCTCTGGGACACCCGGACCAACCAATCCAACCACCCCGTGGCTCAACACTTCAACTCCCCCTCCCACTCCGCCAAGGACATGCAGGTCCTTGGACTCCTCCATCTCCAGACCATAGCAACACGATGGCTGGAGGAAGAGTGCCTCATCTTCTGCCTAGGGACCCTCCAACCATAAGGGATGAACTCAGACTTCTCCAGTTTCCTCATTTCCCCTCCCCCACCTTGTCTCAGTCCCAACCCTCGAACTCAGCACCACCTTCCTAACCTGCAATCTTCTTCCTGACCTCTCCGCCCCAACCCCCACTCCAACCTATCACCCTCACCTTAACCTCCTTCCATCTATCGCACTTCCAACACCCCTCCCCAAGTCCCTCCTCCCTACCTTTTATCTTAGCCTGCTTGGCACACTCTTCTCATTCCTGAAGAAGGGCTCATGCCCGAAACGTCGATTCTCCTGCTCCTTGGATGCAGCCTGACCTGCTGCGCTTTTCCAGCAACACATTTTCAGCTCCTCAGTAGGGTCCATCAACTCCAATTTCATGCAGTTACAAGATATTGCCTAGCCCTGCATCTCGATTTTATTTAAAAAGTTCTTAATTTGATTTTTTTCAAAAAATTCCAACTGATCTTTTAATTTGTAACCTTAAATATTTCCCTTATTTACCTTCAACCTGAAAGTAGCCAATAACAGTCATGTTAGTAGCTATTATCAACCAATGAACTTATGCCTTACCAGTGATGTCACTCTGCTGTGTTAGGTCCCGAATCCTGGGTTTCAATTCATCATTTTATAAAAAAAACCTGACAAACTATGAGCCAAAAACCAATAGACAGCATGTACCACATCTAATAACATGTATGGCAGATCAGAGTGCAACATTACTTCACAAGCTTGGCTTTAACCTTTGTCAGATAAGGGAGGTTTATTATTATTTATTAAATCAACACTATTACTTTTCCGAATTTGCTGTGACTGTATCGATAAAATAAACATTCACCTTGTAACATAGGCACAGCCCTCCACACTGCAACAGGCCCAAGGCTGGCAAACTGACCAAAGGAACACTCCAAGAAAAACAATGGTATCCCAACAAGGGCCAGCATGACAGAATAGGGAATAAGGAATGCACCTGGAAAATAGCGGAAAGGATTTCAATTTTCAAGTGAAACTCCATGCTTACACTGTGTGGGGTGGATTAAAATTTACCCTGAAATCTCTACGAATGTCCAAATTCCCGTTTTGTGAATTTCACTCTCTAACACAATCAGATATCTTTTCAGGTCACTTTACACAGTCATGTTGTGACATTTCTTATACATTTGCGCTTGGTTTCCATCAATCCAATGGTGTGGGTTGTGAAGAGCCCTGATTTGAGCAGTTTTGATGATAATGTACCAGCCTGAACACAGGGCCTGACTGAGGAGCCTGCTATTCTGAGGATTTCACACATTGTGCAGTAAATATATCTGAGGTGGATGGCTCATGCATTTTAAACAATATCAACTGAAAATACATTGCAAATTAATAAATGAACCATTTACTTTGGTTTATAAATAGCATATATTTGATGCATCACATTGCTAATTTTAAACTATTACCTTGACATATCTCTCTCTTCATAAGAAAATAGTAGTCAAACTTGTTAGCTGTGGGATTGAATTTACCAGTTCACATTGAAATTGTTTAACTCTGCATTATTTACTATATCATTTTTAGTGCAATAAACATTTGTTATTTACTGAACTACAATTTTCAGGATAAGTCAACAAATCGATCCATTTAGTTCTGCCTTTCTTACTCTCCGATATTTTTAATTTCTCTACCATACCTCCTCCGTTTTTGTAAGCCAGGTAAGGAAATCTCCAAACATTCCCAAAACCCACTGCATTACCAATCATTGAGAGCAGGTAATCAGTCTTCGAAGACCAGTTACCCCGTTCCACATTCTCATCACCCACAGCACCATGTTCATTGGCGGTATCCTGGGAGAAAGAATTGAAATGGCAAGCTCAGACATTAATCTTTCTCAGACTAGATCTCAAGTGAAATGTATAGTCACCACTCCCACAACTATCGGAAAATGGTGCAGTTCTCTATTTAGCAGCAATGTCTGTCAGGTTAGAAACAGCCAGATGTCCACAGAGAGTCTACAATTCACAACGACCAAAATCTACAAATCAACAGTATCTGAAATTGTCTTACATGGATTTTTACTGTTTTGTTTTGTTGAAATACTCACCGTATCCTGTGGAGGGTTTGGCCGATTGTCATTCAGTAAGAACAGAAATAAATGCCTTCGGTCCATTTTCAGACATCAATGAACTATTCTTCCACTTGCACAAGAATTGGAAGTAAAATGAGGACACTCCTTTTGGCCAAAAGTCCTTCAACTTCTCATGAATGGATTATTCTTGTTGAGTCAGAAGTCAGCCTCTTACTGTGTTTCATAACAGGTGTAACTCTGCTTAGCTAATCATTCAATTTCCACACTAAACATTTCTATTGAGTTAAATGATTTGTTTTCAGAACAGTTACGATCAAAGGGCATTCATTCCCTGTCCTCAGGGTTTGGGCAAAGCGCTGGTTTTAAAAGGAATAGCTTCCAAGTGAATCCAAACCAAGTTGAACTTCAGCCAAAGAAAAGCTATCTAAGATTTCTTCTAAAAATGAACGGGTCTTCTCCCATATTAGAAATATAATTGTCATCCCCTGCTACCCGAGTTCATTTTACGTAATGAAATTTTAATTAGTTTTGAATGTGTGGCTGCAGTTTTGTAATCCCTATATAAGATGAAATGTACATGGATTTGGGAAAAACATGATTGCTTGTCCATTGATCTGGCAGTCTCACCTCTAACCAAATGTTTAAAGTTAGAAGATTATAAGAGAGAAGTAAATCTGTATTGCTTTCTTAGCATTCCATCATGAAATGTTATCGCCTAAATTATAACTATGCTTACTAAAGTGAGGTGTAATAGTTCTATAGTTGGAAAAGTTAAGTAACTATTAAATAGTATGGTTCCTACACTGTTGCCTCTGACTATCAGCAAGTCACCAATTGAAAGAGCAGCACATTAATATTCAAAAGTCTTCATCTGTATTGGAGTAGGTTATTGATAGGGTAAAGCAATATTCTGAATTGTATGATTAGATAGGGCTCTCTCAGTGTGAGATCCAGAGCTAATTACTGAAAAACTTCCATTGCTTTCAAATGTTATTTACTGATCAGCTTAGCCATCTGGCTGGATCATTAGAAGCTTTGCTAGGTGCATGATCTTTTGGCTGAATCACAAACACCAGTGGGTTTGGAAGAGTGATGATTGCATATAAAAATACAACAAAAAGTGTATTCTCTTGTGCAAAATGCAATGTGTCACCACATTCAGCGTCATCTTGAAAGACTGAGTTTAATGCAAAATTTTACTGCTTTTGAGTTCATCTTTCCCTCTTCTTCTTAATACCCTCCGCTCCTCCTCCATTCACTGCTTAACATCAGCCAGGGTCTTTGTAACGGGCTCCAGGGTCTTGTCATTGGGCTCTGAGTTCTTAATTATGGACCCACCCCTGCCATTGCCATGTCTCCCACAAGCCTCTATGTCTGAGCTGGAGCCATGGGCCTGATCTCCTACCTACTGCTCTCCCTGCGAAGCTGCCACCAGTCATCGGGATCCTGGCTCAGGCCTCATCTGTGACCTCAGTGCTAGAGCCAGAGCCAGCCAAGGATCTGGGACTGCATGGGGCCCTGCCCCAACCGACTCCCATGCAGAAACAAAAAAAACACAGGAAGACCGATCACCATGGCAGCTGCAACCGCCATCAATCACCCGAAGGAGCTGTTCTCTCTTGCTGCTGCTGCTCCCTGTCTTTTGCACTGGTCCTCTGGCCCCTACACCCTCCTCTGTCTCTGACAAAAGTATAAAGGCCCATTTTCCTACAACTTTCAACTCTGAAGAAGCCTTGTACTGGACTCAACTAATTAACTCTGTTTATCTCTCTATTGATTCTGCCAGACCTTCTGTGTTCTGCAGCATTGTTTGTGTTTGTTTTAAGATATTATTCCTGCTTACTGGAGTAACTGACTCCCTGATCAATGTGGTGACACCAGCTCTTTTACACCCTCACCCATCTCCCCTATCTCACCTGAAGATTCTATAACCCAGAATATTGTGCTGACAATCATGTTCTTTCCTCAACCACAACCATCTCTGTGATAGCAATGATATTAGATCCTCATACATTAATAAACACGCACAACTCCTCTGCCTTACTCACAAGACTCCTTGCATTAAAAAATACCATCCATCTTTGCCACACTCCATTCTGCACTAACTTGAATATATTTGCACGAATTTCTGCATTGCAATGGTGGGTTCTTCAATACTTTTCAGTACATTAACCTTTACTGAACCTCCATTTAGTATCCCAGACCCCTGCAAAAATTAGTTTTAAATCCCACCATCACATTCAGCAATACCTTCAGAAAACCAGAACACTTGTACGTCCCACCTTCTCCAGAAATAAATGTGGTCATCCAACACTAATCTGTTCCGGATCGCAATGCACTCTGGAGCTTTCCTGACTTCTTGCCAGCCTCTTTCTGATTGGTCAGAGTCATAGATTCATACAGCATGGAAACACTTTGGTTTAACCTGTCCATGCTGAACATAATCCCAAACTAAGTTAGTCTCACCTGCCTGGTCTTGGCTCATATCCCTCCAAACCTTTCCTATTCACGTATCCATCAAAATATCTTTTAAATGCTGTAATTGTACCCACATCCATCATTTCTCAGGAAGTCCACACACAAACTACTCTTGGTGTAAAAAAATTGCCTCATATCTTGTTCAAATCTCTCTCTTCTCACTGCTCACCTTAAAAATTGCCCGAAACATCGACTCTCCTGCTCCTTGAATGCTGCCTGACCTGCTGCGCTTTTCCAGCAACACATTTTCAGCTCTGATCTCCAGCATCTGCAGTCCTCACTTTCTCCTTAAAAATGTCCCCCTAGTCTTGAAATTCCCCATCTTAGGGAAAAGACAACTACCATCAACTCTATCTATACCTCTCATTATTTTATAAACCTCTATCAGGTCACCTCTCAACCTCCTACGCTCCAGTGAAAAAACGTTTCAGCCTTTCTTTATAACTCAAACCTTCCATACCTGGCCACATCCTGGTAAATCCCTTCTGACCCCTCTCCTGCTTAATAATACCCTTCTCCTCTCTGACTGCACTTTCTTAAACCGTGATGGGGGTCAGGGATGGGAGCAACAATGAGAAAAGAGAAAAGGTTGAGAACTGATACAGAAGATAAAGGGAGAAAGTTCAATAAACAAGGCAGGCAAGAGCATGGCGGGCTATGAGGAAAAACAATGAATTAAACACATTTATTTCAACGCAAGAGGACTGACAGGTAAGGCAGATGTACGTAGGGTATGGATAGGAACATGGGACTGGGATATCATACCCTTTGCAGAAATTTGGCTGAGGGAGGATGATGACTGGCAGCTTAATGCTTGGCATGTTGATGCTATCGGAAGGATAAAAAGGTGCACAAGAGAGGTGAGGGAATGATGTTTTTGATTAGGGAATTCAACTTGTACTTAGACAGAATATTCCTGGGTGATTGTCTAGCTATATGGATGAACTAAAAATAAGAAAGGGGTGATCACTTTGATTGGATTGGATTATAAGCCCCCAACAATTGTCACAGTAATGGTCTGGTACAAGTTAGTTTGCCCTTGAGTTTTTTTTTAGAGAGGGGATAATTGGCCAGGCTCCATCGTGCCTGAACTTTGAATGGTTCACTGGGGCCTTGTTGTTTCCCCAAACAAATACTGCTTCAGATCAAAAGCTTGAAAGACCTTTTGAAAACTTGGTCTTGTCAAGGGGACGTGGCCAGCTCTCTAGCTCTTCAGTTCAGTACGGGAGGGAGTAGAGTCATGGGGGAAACTGGAAGCCTTCTCTCTGTCCTTCTGCCCTTCTGATTTTGAACTGTATGCTGCCTGTGCCATTGTTTGCTGTTTGTGCTTAGGGATCTGTGTACTGGGATTGTTGCAAGAATTTTCAGAACAGCATCATTTGGTAGGGTTTGGATAGGATAAGTTATCGGGTATTCTGTTTTCTGTTCCTTGTAGTTCATTTTATAATTTTGCAAATAAATTTTGTTTGTTTAAAACCTGGCAGTTGACCAAGCTGATGTACTCCAGGAATATCCACTGTACACCTCATTAAACAAATAGCAAAGTTACAGTCAGACCTAGTCCATGACAGACTGGGGGCTTTTTGCGGGATTTAAACAGCGAGTGGTAGTTGCTAGTGTCTTTTATTTCGGGTGTTGATTTGGTTGGTTTAAACCGTGTTCGGATGGCAATGGCTCTTTCAATCACCAAGGAGTTCCTGGAGGTGGAAGAAGTGACCTCGGGGGTTTTGCAAAAGGCAGATAAGACCAAACTGCAGGAATTAATAGACAAGCTAGGGTTGAATTTACCTCCTAATGTGAGGAAAGATGAGATGAATTCAGCAGTAGCTCAGTATTCAAATTTGCTGGAAACACTATCAGGATCTGTAGAGATGGCAAGAATTCGATTGTAAATGAAGCAGCTTGAGTTAGAGGGGAGAGATAAGGAAAGGGCAGCAGAAATGAAACAGTTTGAATTACAATTAAAATCAGAAGAGAGAGAAAAAGCAAACACATTAAGGGCTTTAGCCACAGAGAAAGAAAGATAATGAAGAACTCTAGCAGAAGAGAAAGAAAAAGCAAAGAGATTGAACTTTAGAAATTGACACTTAAAAAGGGAAGTCAGCACAAAAGGATGGAGATGCAGGCTGAAGGTAGGTTTAGTGAGGAAGAGAGTGAGGATGAGCAAGCCCCTGGCAGTCAGAAGCCTAGTGAGAAACTGTTTAAGTATGTTCAAACAAGGCCTAAATTTAATGAGAAGAATGTGGAAGCCCTTGTCATTTCATTTGAAAAAGAATCTAAACAAATGCAATGGCCAGTCAGTGTGTGGGTTTTGTTGATCCAAACCAAACTTGTGGGTTGAGCTAGTGAGGAATTCACATCGCTATCAGAGCAGGTATCTGGGGAGTATGAGTAGGGAAAAGAATCAATCTTAAGCGCATATGAATTGGTACCAGAAAGCCTATAGACGTTTAAAGAATCTAAGGAGGAACCCTGGTCAAACTTATATTGAGTTTGAAAGAATTAAACAAAGTAATTTTGGTAGGTGGATACGAGCTTTAAAAATAGAACAAACTTACAATACCCTTAGAGAGACAATTATTTTGGAGGAGTTTAAAAATTCACTGCCTGACATAGTGCAAATTCATTTGGCAGAGCAGAGAGTTAAAAATGGCAAGCTTAGCAATTGAAGTGGCTGATGATTATGAGTTGGTCCATAAATCACGGTCTGACTTCCTGCATCAATTTCAATCCATGAGGAATAGAAGTTGGGGAAAAGAGAAATCCTCCTGTGGAAAGGGTGAGATAGATCTCAGTGAGGATCATAAGGAGACCTTATCACAGCGTAAAAAGGAAACCCCAGAAGGGGACGAAGAAGGTAAAAGCTCCAGTGTTTTTATTGCAATAAAGTAGATCACATGAAATCACAGTGTTGGTGGGCTAGGAAAAGCACAGGAAAGCCAGGCATGGGAAAGCAGGATAACCCTGGAAGTGTTGTTGGAGTGGTAACAGTGGGAGCTAGAAAGCTGCATCAGAGTGCACAAGCTGATCAGAGGTTGGTTAAGGAAGAAATGCCAGATCTGCTTTAAAAATATACCTGAAAGGTAAAGTTTATTCATGTTAGAGTAGCAAGTAAAGAGGTTATAATATTAAGGGACACAGGATTCTCTCAGTCTGTGATGTTGAAGGATGTGGAGGAATATACTCCTGAAGGACTATTGCCAGAAAAGTTACTGGTAACAAGAGTTCATGGTGAGACAAAAAGTGCTCAATTATGCAAAATGATGCTAGAGTGACTAGAAAAGAGTGGAGAATGTGTATAGGAGTAATGGACAAAGTCTCGGTTCCAGGAAAACAATTTGTCCTTGTGAATGATACAGCTGATTCACTGGTAGGTGTGCTGCCTACTGTAGTTGAAAGACCTGTGGATACTCAAGCAACTAAAGCACTGCAAGAATCTTACTTGGGAATCTTCCCTGTTTGTGTAGTAATGAGGTCACAGAGTCACCAGTTGAAGGAGGAGAGATCAAAGGGTACAGATAAGAAATCTGAAGTGGCATTAGCAGAGACTGTATTCGATCAGTTAGTTAAGATAAAACAGGAATAAATAAATAATCATGCAAATATCTTTACCTGTGCAAAACTCATTGAGGTTCAGCAGAAAGATGAAAACTTAAAGCAATTGTATCAAAAGGCATATACAGAGAAGGAGTCTGAATTTATCCCTGTGTGCTATTACCTGAAAAATGATGTCTTAATTAGGAAAAAGAGACCATCACATATTCAAGCAGATGAGAAACGGGCAGAGATTCATCAAATTGTATTGCCAGTGGGGTATAGAAAGGAAATGTTGCAGGTGGCACATGAATCACCACTTGGAGGCCATTTAGAAGTGAGGAAAACACAAGCTAAAATACAAAGACATTTTTACTGGACTGCACAAGAATGTAGTTGAATTTTGCCAGCTATGTCATGCATGTCAAGTGATTGGAAAACCACCGATGGTAATAAAACCTGTAACTTTAATACCTATTCCAGATTTTGAGGAACTTTTTACCAGAGTCTTAATTGATTGAGTAGGTCCCCTACCACAAACAAAAAGTGGGAACCAATATTTGTTAACAATAATGTATACATCGACAAGATTTCAAGAGGCTGTTCCATTACACAATATCACAGCTAAAAGGATTGTAGAGGAATTACTCAAAGTTTTCACTAGATACAGACTACCAACAGAGATACAGTCAAATCAAGGGTCAAACTTCACATCCAAACTATTTAAGGAAGTTATGGACAGTTTAGACATAAAACAATTCAAATCTACTGCGTACCATCCAGAATCGCAGGAAGCGTTAGAAAGATGGCATTGAACACTAAAGACCATGTTGAGGGCTTATAGTCAGGATTATCCAGATGATTGGAATAAGGGAATTTGGTTGTTCTTTTTATGATCAGAGATGTACCAAATGAATCCACCTAATTCAGTCTATTTGAATTAGTTTTTGGACATGAAGTGAGAGGACCACTAAAATTGATTAAGGAGAAATTAATATGTCAGAATTCAGAGACCACCCATTTGGACTTTGTGTCAAATTTTAGAGAATGATTAAATTGAGCTAAGGAGTTGACTCAACAGCATTTAAAAGTACCACAGCTCACAATGACTCAGCAAGTGGAATAAGAAATCAAAATATCGCTATTTTGCTATCAGGGATAAGGTATTAGTGGTACTTCCAGTAATAGGTGAACCTTTAAAAGCAGGATTTAGTGGATCTTATAAAATCGAAAGGACATTGAGTGAGGTAAACTACTTGATATGGACCCCAGACTGGAAGAAATCTCACAGAGTGTGTCTTGTGGGATACTCAAAAGATATTTTGACAGGGAAGGAAAGCAAGAGAAGGTGTTAATGATTACAGCACAGAAGGAAGAGCCAAGTTCAGAGGCTTCTGAATTGGACATTCCTCAAATTAAATGGGACAATGAGGAAGTTGTCAAAAATTGGGATAAATGATTGGGTTATCTTCCTGAGAAAAATTGAAATTACCTGAAAGAGCATTACTATCACATGGGGAGATATGAGGAAATAACCTGGGAAGTATTAGCCTAATGGTGCATGATGCAGAGATAGGAGAGGCTATTCCGATTAAGCAACAAGTCCCCAGATGTAAATAAGGAGGACATCACAGTGTCGGCAAGGCTGCGTTTGTCCTGTCTGGTGCTTAGGTTGATGTCGGATGTTTTGTTTGCTCTCAAAATAGGTAAGAATCAATTATGTCCTTTCGTGAAGGACATTAGTAAACCAAATGCATTTTAATGACAATCACCAGTGGTTACATATTCACTATTAGACTTCTCTATTTCTCTTTTCTCCTTCTCAACATATCTTCACACCGACTGGTTCAGCCAAGCTTCTGTTCTTCTACTGTGTAATTTGTCGTGAGGTTTGGTGTAAGATTTTACTTTATGACACTTCTTGGGAGTACAGTGGGATATAATATAGCAGTAGAGGCACTGTATTACTAAAAGTTGCTGTAAAGTAGGAGTCTGAGAGGTTGTCACAGAAACTGTTTCCTGATCTTTCAAACATTTCCTCACCTGCCACAAGGTGGGGCCCTCAGCTTGGACAACTCTCACCACGGCTATTATGGGTACCCACATAATACAGAAGATGATCATACACCAGCCCAGCGCTATTGACCAGACAGAGTATTCAACTGGTCCATATGTTGGAGGGGCAAATGTTGTTAAGGACCAGACTAAGATTGCCTGAATGAAATAAACACAGAAAGTAAAATCAGTAACATGATGAAAGGGACTTACTGTACATTTTTACATTCAGCTTAAATCACTCAAAGATGTAACATCTCCTTACGGTTAAAATGCACGGAGAGATCAGAATCCAACAAGCTCTCCACCAGAGCCAGAAAAGCCAATTCCTTTTCCCAATCATCATCTCAATGTCCTTGATGAATCTGTTTATCCCTGTGAATGGCAAGGAAGCAGAGAGACACCATCACTCGCGCTGTCCTGTCTTCAGGGCAGCTTATTTACTGTTGAAGTTCATCTTGTACAGGTGGCATTGATGAACAGGTTAAACAGAGAAAGGATTGCTGAAGATTTCAAATTGGATGAACAGAGTGTTCCTTATCACCAAATCGATTATCTGTACTCCAAGATTTAAAGGTCTTGAAGGAACTCTCACACTGTTTCGAGAAGACAAGTGTTCAAGGTGAATGGGAGATGAAGTGAGGTGGCAGGTTGAGGCCAAAGGTGCCAATGAGTGGGGATTGATGATGTGGTGAAGTCATGTTGGTTGTGGAGCAGGGTTGTGGAAGATTTGGATCTGGTCAGGTATGGAGTTGGGAGTGTTTGATAGTGGAGATGAGAGGTGTGTGTTGTCTGGAATAGAGAGTGGTGGGTGGTCACATGCCCATGGGAAGTGATGTCACAGGTGAATGACTTGGTGGGAGACTGTTAATGTTATTCATTGTCAGGTCAACGTGAATGATTGAGGGAGTCATTTTTATAATGAGAGCAGATTTTAATCCTTCTAACATTTCCTGGGTAATTATAAGTCAGTCAGAACTTTCGGAAGTCTCTGTCTCTAACTAAGAGTTGGAACTTATTCAGAGGATTTTTGACACTGGGTATTTCCATGAGTATCATACATTCCCAGGCAATTCCCATATAGCCAGTGTGTTGGGACATCTGCCTGATCCTGGTGTACAGCTTCCAGCCAATGCCTGGTCTCCCAAAATCTGGAAATGTAAAATGTCGGCTAAGAAATTGCATTCATCACTTTAGAATTGATGAGCCTGATCTTTGTGTGAACAATAGTTAAGGGAGTGGAAACAATGGCTAATGTTAATTCCTGTAAACAGGTAATCAGTAAATAGTATTCCCTTGGCTGTATTCTTAGGGCACCATAAGGGCAAGAAAATGATCAAGAAACTTGTCCAATGGAATGAATGGATATGGATAGCACAGATAAAAGACATTGGTGTGTTGACTGACCATGATGGTATTAAATAGGGGAAGAGGTTTGATGGACTGAATGGCCTACTCTTATTCCTGTGTCCCAAGATAAAGGATCAGGAAGCATATTAATGTTCCTAATCTCTATGATGATCAAGACACTCACAGGAACAATCTCATTAAGGGAATCTCCTGATTCTGTAGGATCATCATTGTGGTCAGGGAAGTGAGAAGTCTTGAAACAATGTTAAGAATCTACCCATGTGATGCTTCTGTTATGAAGGTGGAAGGGAATATTTGGGGGTTTTGAAACAGTCAGAATGGACAAAGAACACAACTGTATAGAAATAGGCCTATCGGCCCTCTAAGCCTGCGCTTACACATTTTGCTCTTCCATAATAAAACTGTCCTCACGAACAGGATCTGTATCCCTCTATTCCCTTCCTATTCATGTATTTGTCCAGGTGCTTCTTGAATGCTGCTATTGTGTCTACTTCCACCATCTCCTCTAGCAGGCGTGTTCCAGGCACTCACCACCCTTTGTGTAAAAAACATGCCTTGTAGATCACTTTGAAACATCCCCCCACACCTTGAAAGTGTGTCCCCATGTAATTGATCCCTCCACCCTGGGAAAAAAAACCTCTTACCTTCCACTCAATCCATGCCATCACAATCTTCTAAACTTCTATCAAGTCACCCCTCAACCTTTCATATTCCAATGAAAACAAACCCAGTCTGTCTAAATGTTCTTCATAGCTAAAATCCCCATACCCTGCAACATCCTGGTAAACATTTCCTAAGCATCCACATCCATCTGCTACTGTGGTGACCAGAACTGTATGTAATACACCAAGTGTGACTTAACTAAAGTTCCATAAAGCTGCAGCATAATTTGCCTACCCTTACAATCAATGCCACTTCCAATGAAGGCAAGTATGCCACAGGTTAATTGGATTGGAAGGATTCAGTTGCTGTGGGGTAGTTATCAAGTGAGGGCATGATTGAATAGCAAGTCAATTAGTTTCTAAATTTTGCTTTTCACTGTGGGACATGCATGATGTTGTTCACCTGTTATATCTGTATCATAGCCTTGTGATTTTGAAACATAGTTCAATAAAATTAGTTCATGAATTTTATAATCCTAAACTTTTGCCTCTGTCATTATTCATTTGACTCAAGTCTAAATCCTCACTAACTGTTCAAACCCTATAGTTATCTGCACAATATCCAGTGTAGATTTTGTAGTGTTCTCTGAAGAGGTGAAAGTATTCTCATAAATACATTTCAATTGTAATTATTTTTTTTTCCAGTCATACCCACCATTGATCCAGCTGAGACCAATGAGTTCCAACAGAGCAACTACAATGAGAATCCATCCAGTACAGAAATAATCCATTAAATGTAACCAATAAATCCCAACCTAAAATGAAATGGAAAATTAGAAAGCATTAAATGGAAAAAAAACATAACATTCAAATCTTTAAAATAGACATTAAAAGGATTTAAGAATTTATCTTTTCTCAACCGCAAAATACCCTGTTTGCTCGATTTATTCTCATTCCTTGAAGGGCTGGAATTAGTTGTGTTCCATTTTTCTTTTTTGAAATAAACAATCAATTTTGCATGTAGCAGCACGGTGGCTCAGTGGTTAGCAGTGCTGCCTCACAATGCCAGGAATGCAAGTCTGATTCCACCCTTGGGTGACTGTCTGTGTGGAGTTTATAAGTTCTCCCCATGTCTGTGTGGGTTTACTCCAGGTGCTCTGGTTTCCTTCCACAGTCCAAAGATATGTGGATTATTGTGGTTCTGTTCACCGAGCTGGAAGTTTTTGCTGCAAACGTTTCGTTCCCTGGCTAGGGAACATCATCAGTGCTATTGGAGCCTCCTGTGAAGCGCTGCTTTGATGTTTCTTCCGGTATTTATAATGGTTTGTTCTTGCCGCTTCCACTATAAATACCGGAAGAAACATCAAAGCAGCGCTTCACAGGAGGCTCCGATAGCACTGATGATGTTCCCTAGCCAGGGAACGAAACGTTTGCAGCAAAAACTTCCAGCTCGGCGAACAGAACCACAACAACGGACACCCGAGCTACAAATCATCAACCAGACTTTAAATATGTGGATTAGGTGGATTGGCCATGCTAAATTGTTCATAGTGTCCAGGGATGCAAAGGCTAGGCGGATTAACCATGGGGAACGCAGGGTTGTAGGGTAGAGGATGGTTCTGGGTGCACAGCTCTTCAGAGGATCAATATAGACTTGATGGGCGAAATGGTATTTCCACACTGCAGAGAGTCTATGATTCTGTCCAGATGTGATCTCGGTCAGGTGCAACACCTCTCTGGATCTATATATTATGATCTTTCCATGCCTTTCAATATTTTATTCACTGTTTTAACTTCCTGGGAACATGGTACTAATGATATTTATGAAATGTTCACAAACATCCTCTGGATATCTCCCCTTCCCATGACCCCTAATACATTCTCAGATGACACATATTCCTCATCAACTTTCCCTCTGCTCAAAGCAAAGAATTTCAGGTGCTGGAAGGTTGAGATGGAAATCAGGAAATTCTAGAATTATTCAACAGGGCAGACAGATTCAACAGGGAGATAAATAAGATTAACATTTCAGCTCAATGATGATCCTTCAGGAAGGAATTGGAAATCTTCATCAAGGGACAAAGGTACTGAGGGTGGAGAGTTGGAAATGGATTTTGCAAAGCAAGTCGGTAGGAATCCACATTTTGTTTATAAAGACATGCATAAAATGGTGGGAAGGAAAGAAGGGAGGGTGTTGTTTTCAGGGGGCAACTTGGGGGCACTCCAATTACACATAGCATCATGCTCAACTGCTCTGCAAAATCCATCCCAACCAAAGATTTACAAACCTTCCTCGACCCAATATCCAGGATTTATAGATTCCTTGGTCCCACATGTGGCCTTGCCTGCAGTACCAGCAGTGCCCACCACTGAGCTTGTGGCACTGCTGACACTGGTGGAATGGCTGGTCAATCGGATACTCTTGCTAAGGATGGCACCTCTTCCTGCTGGTGATTGGCATGAGCCCCATTATTAGGAAATTTATCCTGCCCACTGCACTGTAAGGCTGCAGGGAATGGATAAATCACATCCTGTTGACTGTCTTCTTAGCCAGCAATACTCACATTCCACAAACAAACAAGAGAAAGAGTCACAGAATCATAGATTGTTACAGTACAGAAGGTGGCCATTCAGCCCATTATGTCCACACTGCTTCCCAGCAAGCATTATGACTCCTGCCACACACCCCTTCCTCACACCCTTTTTCCAATTAAATAATCACCAATACCTCAATTGACTCACCATCACATTTCAAAGCTGTGCACTCCAGACCTGAACGTGAAAAAGATCTTCTTCATTACATTTGCAAATCGCTTTAAATCTGAGCCATCTCATTCTCGATCCTTTCACAAAGGGGAACAGTTTCTCCCTATCTACTCTATTCAGACCTCATATGAGTTTGGCAATGTCTGTCACATCTTCTCTTGACCCCTCCTCTCCTCTCTAAGGAGAATGACCCAATCTGTCCAATGTATTCTCATACATTAAGTTTCTCATTTTGGAATCATTTTTGTCGATCTCTTCTGCATTCTTCCAAAGTGTTCACATCCTTCCAATATTGTAGCATTCACAACAGTGCTCAGCACTCCTGGTGAGGATTAACAAATTTCTTATACAAGTTCAACATAACCTTCTTGCTATTATACCCTAATAACTCTATTATTAAAGCCCAGGATACCATATGCTTTATTAACTGCTCTCTCTACATATCCTACTATCTTCAATGATCTGTGAAAAGCTGCCCAGACCACTCCTGCACTTCTTAAGTACTGCACCCCTGACGTTACAAATGTTTTCTCTCCCCAAAATGGATCGTCTCAAACTTCTTGCATTGAGCTTTACCTGGAAGCTACCTGCTCACTCCACCAACATGTCTGTGAACTTGTGGACTTTTCAACTCTCTTGCTTAGAGTTTACAATCCTTCCAAGGTTCATGTCATCTCCAAACTTTGAAACTGTCCCTTACAAGACAAGGTCTATACCCTGCAAATAAAGCAGGAAAAGCAGGGCTCCCACGACTGATGTAAAACAAGGAACTATGGATGTTGGACATCTGAATCAAAAACACAAACAGAAATTGCTGGTGAAACCTAGCAGCTACGGTACATCTCTGGTGAGAAAGTGGAGTTACCATTTCTCGATGATGAGTCACTGGACTTGAAACATTAACTCTGCTTTCTCCCTACAGATGCTGCCAGACTTTCTGGGTTTCACCAGCAATTTCTGTTTTTGTTCCAATCCCGATCTCTGGAGAACTCCATTACAAGCCTTCCTACAACCCAAAAAATATTTGGTGATCACTATTCTCCATTTTCTTTCACTCAGCCAATTTTGTATCCAGACTGCTATTATCTCCTTTATACCATGAGCTATAACTTTCTTCATAAGTCTGCTGTGTAACATTGCTTAAAGTGAGTTTTGAAAGTTCATGTACACCACATCAATGACATTACCCTCATCGATCCTTTCTATTACCTCTTCAAGAATTGTCAGCCATGATTTGCCTTTTAGAAATCCACGCTGACTGTTCCGAATTAACCCACATATTTATCTATGCCTCAACTGATTCTGTCATTAATATTTGTTTCCAGATTTTTATCCACCACTGAAGTTAAACTGAATTGTCTGTCATTGCTGGGCTTACCTTCACAGGTTTTTTTTACAAATAAAGGCGTAACGTCTGCAATTGTCTAACCAGTCAGCACCTCCCCTGAGTTTAGGGAAGGCTGGAAAATTATGGTCAGTGGTGCTTTAATTTCTACACTTGCTTCCCTAAATGTTCTTGGATGCATGACACCTGCTTCTGGACCTTGTCAATTTAAGTATTGATTGCCTACTCAAAACTTCTTCCTGGTGAATATTGATCTTTATCGTGATAGAGCTTCCTCCTCCATTACTATAACTGGTGTCGCTTCCATCTCCTTGGTAAAGACAGATGCAAGGTATTCAGTTAACCCCTTAGTCATGTCTCTTGTCTCCATATGTCCTATATTTCAACTTGTGGGCCAAGTGCTGGAAAGTGAGATTAATGTAGAATTAATATAATTTTGGTTGTACAGACTTGAGGGCCAAAGGTCCTCTTCTGTACTATAGGATTCTATGATTCACTGTGTAAACCACCTTTTTTACCCTAATTGACTCAACTCCTCATTTTGCTATTAATGTGCCTATAGAAGACTTTGGAATTCCTTGATATGTTTGGCTGACAGTGCTTTCTCATCAGTGCTTTCTCATCAGTTAGTACAGTTGGCTGGACAGCTGTCTTGAAATGCTGAGAGATGTCAGAGGTGCGTTTCAATTCCTGCACCAGCTGAAGATACCACGAAGTATCAACCTCTCCCCTTCCCTGAGGTGTGGTGATTCTCACATTAAACCATCACTCGTCGCCTCTCTGTGGCCCAGTAGGCCCATGGTGGCTTTACCTCTGACCTTAATCTTCTTATTAAACCCCCTTCACTTCTCCAATATGCTTTTCATTTCCCCTTTGAACCTTAGTGTTCTGCTTGAAGTTTTTGTCTTGACACTCATCATAACCTCACTTTTTCTTCTTCATTTTGTATTCTATCTCCTTTGTTCATCCTCAGAGCTCTGCATTTGTTTGTTCTCCTTTTGCTTTTTGAGGGAACATACCTTGATTGTACCTGAATCATGTCTATTTTAAACATAGCCCTTTGATCAGTGACTGTTTTTCCCACCATAATTTTGTTCCTGTCTCTCTGGCTCAGCTCCATTCTTTGCCCATTGAAGTCAGCTCTCCTCCAGTTAATTCTTCTTATTCTGGACTGCCAATTATCCATTTTTATCACCACCCCTGGTCCAAAACCAAACCAGCAGTGGGGTTCTAAATGCTGGGAGCTTATTTAGACTGAACTTAATTCTTTGTGATTTATGAAACAGTGTCTCATTTTACTGAGTATCCTTGTCTAGAGAGGGTTGATTGCTCATGTGGAAACATAGCAAATGACTAAGCTACAACTTACCTGTGTTACAAACAGAAGGCCAAGGAAATAAAATAACAAACAAAGACCAGCTGTCAGATAAAGACGCTTTGGCCTAAGGAACTCAGGAAACTGGTCCAGCAGGCTTGTTATTACTGTTTCTATTGAAAACAAGAGTTATCAGTGATTAATTAATGATTTATACCAAGTCTTAGATAAATCCACCACCAGAGAAATGGCAGCCAAGAGGACTGAAGGAGCCAATGGGGAGAGATTTCTCTGTCTATGGGCAGAATTGTATAAGAGCAATGTTTGGAAAATGGAGGCTTGCTAATGTCTCCTGAAAGTAACTCACCATCTCAGGGTGGGTGATAGAAGATTCTGAGATGTGGGCTATAGGCTGTGATTCAGTGGGAATGACAATATTAGACATTTAGTTCAACAATGTGTGGGAGAACTCTCTCAGATTGTATTGCAGAAGAGTTTGCAACACTGATTGGGAAGATTGTACCTTTGCTGTTTCTGATGCCAGGCAGTTCATCTGGTTTATTTTTCCTATCGGAGCAATGAGCCACAACTGAGTGGCTTGCCACTTTATTTCAGAGAGGCTTGTTGTTTCATGCCTCACAATTAATATGTTACCACGTCACTGTGGGGCAGCAAGGTTGCTCAGTGGTTAGCATTGCTGCCTCACAGTGCCAGGGACCCAGGTTCAATTCCAGCCTTGGGTGCCTGTCTGTGTGGAATGAGTGTGGGTTGTGATGTCTGCATGGGTTTCCTCCGGATGCTTGGTTTCCTCCCACAATCCAAGGATGTGCAAATTAGGTGAATTGGCCATGCTAAAATGCCTGTAGTATTAGGTGCATTAGTCAGGAGTAAACGTAGGAGAATGGGTCTGGGTGGGTTACTCTTCGGAGGGTCGGTGTGTACCTGTTGGGCCAAAGGGTCTGTTTCCACACAGTAGGGAATCTTATCTAATATAATAACCTGTAAGGCATTATATAAACCCTGCATAATTATGTGACTTAAGAGCAGAAAGGTCTCAGAAACTATCTTGACTTGGGCCACTTCAAGCATGACATACTGACAAACTGTGCTGCATGTTGTAATTGAGTACTTTCATACTCACCGAGAAGCGTACATGGATATAATGTTTGTATATAACAGTGAGCTGCAATAAATATTCTGTTGGATTCTTTAATAACATAAAGCATTGAAGCAAAATGCACATCAAGGATTCCAGGGTCTAACATATGATTATGGTTCTGAGGTTTTCAAGAAGGTCTCTCACACACAATCTCCTTCTATAAAAGGCATTAGGTGTCAGATGGGTTTTTCTGACACAATGATAGCTCTACAGTCAAAATTACTGACAGCAATGTTATTTCATCCAGGTTTATTTGATTGAATTCAAATTCCTCAGACACTGACGTGAAACACAACCAGAAACTATTGGAAACACTCTGCAGGTTTGGCAGCATCTGTGGAGAGAAAGCAGAATTAACATTTCAGATCCAGTGACCCTACTTCAGAATGCTGTTTTTTGAAGAAGGGTCACTGGACTCAAAACATTAACTGTGCTTCCTCTCTACAGATGCTGCCAAACCTGCTGAGTTCTTCCTGCAATTTCTGATTTCCAGCATCTGCAGTTCTTTTTTGACATAGAGGTGAGGGTTGATCTCATGTCTCCAGGTCATTTATCCAGGCCTCCAGATTAGTCTGTTAACTGAATCACAACATAATTGCTGCTCAATACATTTTAACAAATCCTGTTCCTGATGAGAAGGGTCTAGATGTACATCAAAAATGATAGTTATTATATTGAGACACCTAGAACTTGGCAGCAGAAACAGAAATATGAGTTGTATGATACAACAGAAAGAACAAGGAAAGGGGAAGCAATGGCCTAATGGTATTACCGTTGGACTGTTAATCCAGAGATTATATCCAAGGGACCCAGGCTCAAATCCTGCCACGGCAGTTGGTGGAATTAAGAATCTAATGATGACCATGAATTGATTGTTGGAAAAGCTGACCTGATTTCCTAATGTCTTTTAGAGAAGGAAGCTGCCATCATTACTTGATCTGGCCTCGATGTGGCTCCAGACCCGTTGCAATGTGGTTGACTCTTAACTGCCATCTGGGCAATTAGAGATGGGCAATAAATGCTGCCTAGCCAGCAATGATCTCATCCCATGAATGAATGAAGAAAAACAAAATTGTGAACAGCGACTGAACATGAATGCAGATTTTTAAAAAACATGAATTCCACTGTAAATCTTCCAGATGTTAGGTAACAATGACCTGAATATTTCTTTCCTACAACTTGGAACACACTTCATTCAACCAAGCTGAGGTTTCATTAAGACATTGTGGAGAATTTGACTATAGAGTAACATTGTTTTCTCATGCATTACAATCATCAGCAGTAGTTCCAAACATAATAGCTTAGATAAGTTCCTTTTATAGAAGTAGAAAGAGATTGGTTAAATTAAGTAACATTATTGTTGAACTTAAAAGATGTCATTCTTACCAAAACTTGCAAACAGTGTGTCAAGTCCCAAAGTGAGCAGCATGAAGAAAAATAAAATGGACCATAAAGTTGCCCATGGCAACTGTGCAAGGGCCTCTGGGTAGGCAATAAAGGCCAAACCAAACCCTGAACAATGGATACAAAACAAATGATAATATTAGTCCTGCGTACAATCAACACACACTGCTACATTTAATTCCGTATAGAAATTGGGTAGTGAGATACATGCTGGAAATGTATTAACATCATATGTAACAAAACCCGTATTCGTGCGGGATTCCTCTCCCAAGGGGCCACGGACCAGCCAGGTTCGCCATTTCAATTAAATAAAAGCCCTTGTTAGGACGTCCGAAATATATGTATTTATATAATTCAAGAAGGGCTGCCATATTTTATGAAATAATTTGGTCTTTTGGTGCACCATATTTGTAAGGAAATCAAGGGGAATACATTCCATAACTAATCTGTGCCAAATTGAAAGTCCAGGGGGGCCCTCAGCCACCCAGTTTACCAAAATATTTTTCCTTGCATATATAGAGAGAATAGAAAATAATCTCTTCCCGTGCATATCCAGGGAGGGTAAGATCGAAAAGCCCAAAAGGAGAGATACAGGGTCCACTCTAATTTCCGTTCCTAAGATTTCTGTCAGAGCAGTTGCTACTTTAGTCCAATATCTACGCATCTTATGACAGGTCCATAGGCAATGTACAAAAGTGCCCACCTCTATTTTACATTTGGGACACATCGGAGATGTTCCTGCCTTAAATTTTGCCAATCGATCTGGTGCTATATGGGCCCTATGAAGTATCTTCAGCTGAATGGCCTGAGTTCTGTTGCAGATGGTGATTCTTCTGGCATTTTCCCAAATGTCATTCCACGTTTCTATAGAGATTTCTAGTCCCAAATCCTGATCCCATATTTTAAGCAGATTGTCTATATCTCCCGATACTTCACCATGTAGTAAATGATAAATAGTACTGATGGAAGATACCCCCATTGGCCATAGCATTCTACATTCTCTATCTGATTTATAAAGACTATCTAATAACGTAGTCTTCTTCTGTATGTAATCTCGAATTTGGAAGTATCGAAAGAGGTCTCCATTAGGTAATCCGAATTTCTGATGCAGCTGTTCAAAAGACATCAGGATCCCTTCTTTAAGTAGACCCCCTAAACAAGAGATACTCCTGGATCTCCAGAGTTTGAAAGTGGCATCTGTAAACCCCAGTTGAAATCCCCATGCTCCCACTATCGGAGCATAGGGGGATGTTTTATGTGAGTTGCCCTCATTTTGCCGCATTATATTCCAAGCTTTAATTGTGTTCAGTATTATGGGGTTTTTACAGTGATCCGTAATGATTTTCCTCTTGTCTGAAAATAAAAGGTTAATAAGTGGGCATTTTACTTGAGAAGCCTCAATGTCCAGCCAGATTGATTGCGGGTCAGACAAGACCCAATCAGCTATGTAACTTAATAGGGAACTTAACTGATATTTCCTAAAATCTGGGAAATCCAATCCTCCCCTTGCCTGTGGAAGCTGTAGCTTCTTCAGCTTAATGAGGGGCTGTCTATGATTCCAAATAAAGAAACCCAACCAGCCTTATGATTTACGTAGTGCCAGCCTCAGCAGCATCACCAGAAGCATTCTCATAGGGTATAGGAGACGGGGCAGGACATTCATTTTAATTAGTGCTATTCTACCTAGCCAGGAAATTGGAAGGTCTCCATCGCTGGAGGTCCTGCCTTACCCTTTCCAGTAAATGCACAAAGTTAGCCTTGTATAACTGACCAAATGCTGGGGTAATAAAAATGCCTAATTATAAAAAAACCTCCAGGGACCACTGAAAGGGAAAGTGGGATCCGTCCAATAAGTGGGATATACTAGCAAGGCCACCCATTGGCAGAGCCTCCGATTTTGAGAAATTAATTTTATAGCCTGAAAATACACTAAATGTATTAATAACTTGGATTAAGCGAGGCACGGACATCAAAGGATTACTGAGGAATAGAAGAACATCATCTGCATAAAGGGTAATTTTATGTTTACCTGTACCAATCCTCGGGGTCGTTATATTAGGGTCAGCCTGTATAGTTTCTGCTAGTGGCTCAATTATTAGCGTAAATGGCAATGGCGAGAAAGAACATCCCTGACGGCAGCCCCTATCCATACTGAAGTTATCCGAGCCTAATCCATTGGTAATCACAACTGCTTTGGGATCACTATACAGTGTTGAGACCCATTTGGTAAACACCTTTCCAACGCCAAAGCTTTCCAATGTGTAAAACAAATATGACCATTCAACCCTGTCGAATGCCTTTTTCGCATCTAATGAGACTACTATTCCTGGTATCTTTCCCTGATGGCAGGCTTGAATCACATTCAAAACCCTTCTAACATTATTGGATGATCTACGGCCCTTAATGAACCCCGTCTGATCCTCCTTTATGATATGTGGCAATACCCTTTCTAGCCTCAATGCTAACGTTTTAGAGAGGATTTTAAAATCTACATTTACAAAGGATATTGATCTGTATGACACACAATCTTCTGGGTCCTTTCCTTTTTTAAGGATAAGAGAGATATTTGCTTCTTTCAGTGAAGGCGGGAGACAGCCCTGACTGTATGAGTAGTTATACATGTCCATAAGTGGACCAGCCAATATTCCTGTAAATTCTTTATAGAATTCAGCTTGAAAGCCATCTGGGCCAGGTGCCTTACCGCTCTGAAGTTGCCTGATTGTGTCAAGTATTTCTTGGATTGTTAGGGGAACATTCAAGACCGATATCTGTTCCCGAGTTAGGTCCAGAAAGGTCAAGTTTTTTAAAAATGATTGCATCCTCCAAGTCCTGTCTTCACAATCCTGTGATTTATATAAATCAGAATAAAATTTTCTAAAGATTGCATTAATCCTTTTACGATCATGAGTAAAAATACCAGTACTTTCCTTGATAGACGTGATATTTGAGGGGCCTTCTTTTTCTTTGCAAGAAATGCTAAGTATTTACCAAATTCATATGACCTTTGTTTTGCAAATAATATTTCCCTCTTAGCCGTTTGGGTAAGGGTGGTGTTTTGAGCTGTCCTAAGGGCCGTAATCCTTTGCAATTTGATAATAGAAGGTCTGTCAGCGTATGCTGTTTCAGCTGCTTTTAAGCGAGCTTCGAGCAGACGCTGTTGTTCTCCCTTTAATTTTTTCTGGGTCGCTGAGTATGAGATGATCAAACCTCGTGCGTAAGCTTTGATGGTCTCCCACATCATTGATTGGTTGCTAGCCGTACCTAAATTAATTTCTAAAAAAGTTTTAAATTCTTGAGAGAAGTACTTTACAAATTTACTGTCTTTCATCAGGAAGGGGTCCATACGCCAATGCCAGGGTGATGTCTCATTGTTCCTCGCCTTGATTTCCATATATACAGCAGCGTGATCAGAAATTGTAATACTGCCTATTTTACAGGATGATATGGAATTTTAAAAAATCAAGGGGCAAAAAACAGATCAATTCTGGTATGGCATTTGTGTGGATTGGAGTAAAAAGAAAAATCTCTGCCCTGTGGATGAAGGCATCTCCATATATTTACTAGTCCTAACTTTTTGTTCAAATCCACCAATTGTCTAGATCTGGGAGATACTCCTGCAGTACTCTTGGGAATCCTATCTATTTCCGGATCCATAATACAATTAAAGTCTCCCGCTATAATTGTATGACAGGCACCGAGAGCCATCAACTTTGAGAAGGCTTCCATTATAAATTTAAAAGGAAGTGCCGGGGGCAATACAAATTTAAAATCCCATATTCCTCTCCATTTATAAGGGCTTTAATCAGAATATATCGTCCAGATTCGTCTTTTATCTGATTTAGATTTTGAAAGGGAAATTCTTCCGAATAAGAATAACAACTCCCCTGCGTTTTGAGCTAAAAGAAGAAAAAAAGGCCTGATCAAATCCACCCTGTCGTAATTTCAAGTGTTCTTTATCCAATAAGTGTGTCTCCTGTAGGAGAGCTATATCAACCCTTTCTTTCTTGAGGTTTGATAATATTTTCTTCCTTTTGACTGGTGAATTACTCCCCTTGACATTCCAGGTGCACCACTTAACCGACTGATCAACCATAATCGTCCAGGCAAATCCGAGATCCCTCGGGAGGGGAAACCCTATCCAGAACATCCCGAGCATAGAGCATATAAAATTCACAAAAATAAAGGCTCTCTAATACACTCACAACAGTAAAATAAAAAACTATTTCGAAATTTAAAAAATATAAAGCGTATTTAAATGGAGATTTTCCCCCTTGTTCCCAGGGGGTATCACTTCCTTTCCAAAAGTCTATTGTATCCCCTCCAAACCAGTGCCCCACCCTTGACCCAGGCGCCCCTCAATAGGATGAAGAAAATTCAAATATACTACAGAACTAGAGTTAACAGTGAGCACCCTACGCCCCCCCCACCCCCCCCCCCCCCCCACCACACCAACACCTGGATATATTTGGTAATGTTAATACCATGTATACCCCGCTCCTAGAAACACAGGTAAAATAGTATAAGGTAACCACCTCCCCCCACCAACATTAACTAGACCCCCCAGCCTATATATATATATAAAATAAAAAAAACAAGGAGGTGGAGAAAATCGTTTAGTAGAGAACAAATAAATAAATCCCTCTCCCCACCCCCCAAGATAATATTAAACAGTAAGGTAAAAAAATGATTAATATATTAAAAAAAAGGGAGGGTGGGATGTAAACCGGAGTGGGGGGAAAGCAAACCAACATCAATTATCTCTTACAATTTATCTAAGAGAGTCCAAAATTCCTTGGTCTTTTCCAGCGATCCGAAGTTATACATGGACCCTTCATGGTTAAAGCGTAGCGTCGCTGGGTAGCGCAAGGAGTACTGAATACTTAAGTCCCTTAAACACTTCTTCGCCTCATCAAACACCTTCATCTTTCAGACCAGAGCTGGGGAAAAGTCCTGGAATAACATGATCTTGGATCCTTTATAGATCATGGCTTGGAGATCTTTTCCAAGATTTCTGGAGGCTTCTAAAAGTATCTGCCTCTCCTTATAACTCTGCAGCCGGAACAGGACCGGGCGGGGACGCTGGTTTGAGCCGGATCCGCGTATTGCAACCCAGTAGTCCCATTCCACCCTTACCTGGCCTGATCCAGCCTCCAGATTTAAAAGCTGTGGAAGCCACTGTTCAAGGAACACTGTAAGCTGGCCTTCCTCTTCCCGTTCGGGAAGGCCCAGCAAATGAATATTTTTTCTACAGCCTCAATTCTCAAGGTCGTCAATGTGATTCTCTAAGGTCCAGACTCGCTGTTCGAGAATCCGGACCTGATTCACGGCCGATTGTGCTGTAGTTTCGGAGGTCGCGGCCTTTAGCTCCGCCCCTCCGACTCAGCGCTCGATTTCCTTGATGTCTTGCTTTTGCAGCGCTGCCGAGAGTGAGTCCCATCGGCTTCAGGATTCTTCTATAAAAGCGTCAATCTTCGCATCAAGTTTGGATATTACTCCCACGAGGCTCGCCACCGAAAGTAAGTCCCCCGGGGCGCTTGCGGACGCCTCTTCTGCAGCTGGAGAGGGTGGGGGAGGGGTTCCTGCTTGCTGAGAGCTGCAGGCTCCCCTTTAGTCATTTTTACTGGAGATGAAATTTTTTAAATTCAATACTGAACAACTAATTACATTAAGTAAAAACTATTTTAAATGATTTGGTGAGTGTGGTGGGGGTGGGCGACCCACTTTGCCCAAGTCTTGGGAGGAGCACTGTAGACTCAGACTTGCTGGGTCGCCGCCATCTTGGATTCCCAAAGAAACCTGGTTGATAGATCTTCTAAGTTTAAACCCATTCTAGCTAAGTTATATCATTGCCCATGGTGGTTACTGGGTAAAACATTTACATGCATGCTGTTATCAATGGAGTAGTGGATGAGTGGGAGATAATGCACTCCTCCAGCCTCAGTCAAACAAGGGTGCAGTGACAAGGAGTTCAGAACAACTGGAATATCCAGACCTGTCCTTGCTGGTGGTTCTTCCTTGCCACTCAAGCTGGTGTACAATGGAACACTTGCTATCAACAGGAACATGGTGGATCAAACCACTGGCTTCCTGAAGGTGTCAAATCAAGTTCAAATGGGGTACATCTCAAAATCACTAGAGGTTTGCTGAATCTCTCAAATCTTGCTTCCAGGACGGCAGAGTTATCCTGGGAGAATGAATAGGAGGAGGCAGGTGGTGGTGGTTGGCATGGTTGTCCCTGGACAGATACTCAGGTTATTCAGTAATCTAATCACTGCCACGCAATAATTGTTCTACCATTCCCTAGCTATCAACCCAACTTTTATTTAACATCAAAATAAATCCGGAAATAGAAGCCACTAATAAACACAATCATTCCATGAGAACTTCATTGTGCACCAATTCCAATAATGTAGGAAAAGTTGATCTTTCTGTTACTGAATTCTCTGAGCACCTGTCTTATGTTTGCCTGTTGCCCTGTTACTATCATTCTCAATTATTTTTCTGTTCCTTTCTCATTCCATTAATCCCATTGACTCAATGCTCTTTTGGGCAAATTACACTCAGGCCCAGGTGTCCTCTAGTACCCCATCGATGTCTAACATATGTGCTATCCTGCAGCAGAATAGTATGGTTAACTTTGTATTTACCTGACCGTGCAACCTCTGAAACGGGCTTGTTTTGCACATGAGCCATGTGTCCAAGAGTGGAGAAGATGATAAATCCCGCAAACACACTCGTAGCACAATTAACAACACAGACAATGATGGTATCTTGGTAACAGTTGTTGTGGAATTTGTTGTAGGATGACAATGTGATTAAACTGCCCCAACCCACTGATGTCGAGTAGAAAATTTGTGTTGCAGCATCTTTCCAGACCTGATAAATAGAAGGGAGAATTCATCAGCGCTGAACGATTTCACTTGAACTCATTCAACTGAAAAACTACATTGACCACAAGAAGCATAGTGTGAGTTAGTCCAGCAGCTCAATGTGATCTGACTGAATTAAACTAGCTCTGATCAACACCATCTCACTTAATAGGAGGGCCATCATTTGATTTTCCTTTGACTACTTGCTGCCAACTTTAAGATTTTCCCTCCAAAATTGACTCATAGCAGAAATAAAACCCCACTGGACCAAAAATCTGATCTTCTGCAAAGACATTGCTATTTTCTGCACTGCAGTCTGTTAAGCAAAATGTAAACTGCATACATTGGGGTTAATTTGGATCACAAAAATGATTTAAATTAGATTTAAAATAGGTATGAATGTCAAACTGAGTGCACATTTGTAACGAACCATCTTATACTTAAATGGTGAGGCTCCAGATGCTCCTTGTTATTTATGTGTAAATTCCACAGCAATTTCTGACTGCACTCAGAGGTTCAGAGAAATATCTCTGATATGCACCACTCTGCTGTTATAAAAATGGTATCTCCTGACATTTACAAACTTGGCTCAGTGTGAAATTACCTATTACATGCGTAGAGTCACATTATTATTGTTGATGTGGAAGAAGGGTTTGGGGGGGAAGGGGGAGAAGATCAACTGAAAGGCAGGATCTTAGCTCTCAGCAGCTCCCCCCAGTCCTCCCATCTACATGAAGTAGAGTCCTTCAAATAAGTGTTGATGCCTTTAGATGAATTCCCCCTTCTTGGAAGCCCGATAGGAATTCAACAGGATTTTGATTTCGCTTTTCCTCATGATTGTCCCCTGGTCTCCACAAGTAGGTGCAGAACCAGGGAGGAGATGTTTCAATGGCCATTCATTGGCCACTTAAACACCATAAGTAATGGCAGAGCATCAAAATCCATCCATGAATCTTCTGCCACCACGATAGATGAGTGACAAGAAGCTACAAACTAATGCTTTCCCACCCAATTTCATGTCCCATTGCTCCCAAATTGTCATTTGGAAGGGCATAAAATTCTGCATTTTATTTCTGAACTACTCTAAGTTCACTCATTGAGAGTTACATTTCCTTCACTATCACAGTTCATGTGCTGTTAATTTTGCAATCAAACAATTTACTTGGTTAAGCAGATGCTCAGTTGCTTTCTCTCTGTAGTCACATCTCAGGTACAGATGATATTGTGACAATGCCATCTCCCACTTCTCGATAAACTCCAAATATCATTGACATTAAACAGGTCAGGAGATGTCAAATGGACTACCACAGCTTTGCCGTTCTCAAGGGCAAGTAGAGATGGGCAATGAATGCTGGCCAGCCAGCAATGCCCATATCCCACCAATGTATATTGAACAAATACTGATGACATAGTCTCATAAGTGATTGTAACTGAAAATCTGATTACTGAATCAATCCATGATTTCAGAAAGAAAGAGGCACTGAGAATAAACAATCCTTTGCATCCCACTGCCGATCTCATCCAGTTGTATCTAATCTCATCATCCTAGCCCTTAGCATTGATTCCCTCCTGCTCATACCAAGATGATTACAACAATAAACTAACTCATTAGAATTCATCACAAAGTCTCAGCTAGCTTTTCGCAACATGTGCAAAATGATCTTTCCAAATACAAACAAAAGACTGAAAGGTACATTTCAATTCTAAATTTTAATACCTCAATCAGACAAAATAAAAGAAGGAACAGTTAAATAAAAAAAAGTGATTTTTGAAATTCAATTGATTCTGTTGTTGAGCTTACCTGAGCATCAGCCAGTTTGGAGAAGTCTGACTGGCTTCCGATGTAGAATTCAATTCCTTTAGAGGCTCCCTCCAGGGTAACCCCTCGGATCAGGAGTATCGTCAGAACCACATACGGGATAATTGCAGTGAAATAAACAACCTGAGAATGGAGAATAAATTGGAAGATTTTCCTGTATTAGTGGTACAACATTTACTTTATTGGATCCAGCTGATTGTAAACTGATAGGAATATAAACAAAGAGTGAATCAGAAGACAGTTGGCTACATGATGGGGATATTTAACACTGAGCTACATGTTGGAAATAAGTTTAAATTCTACAATATTATTTTTAGTTTTATAATTAATCACATTCAGGGAAATGACAGATGTATTCAGGAGAATTGATGAGAACTTCACGAATATATTCAACACTTCATATTTCATGATTCTTTACTATTCTAATAATCCAGACAAATGGTAAATAAAACCCTGACCCTAATCTGCTCAGTCCCTTCCCCCAGTCCTGCCCAGCCTTCCGCAGCAATTGGAATTTCCCCCAGAGTCCCTGTGTCAGTGACTGAAACCCTTAGAATGAGGGACACATTCAGGAATTTGGGGGCATTGCTGGGGCTAGAAATTAGTTATGTTCAATTTCAGTTGTGGATATTACAATTTGTGACTGTTCTTCACACTTTTTTTCACACTTATTTCAGCCTCGTCATTTCTCTGATTGTTGTGTTGTTCAGAGCAGGACCCACACAGTTTGTGGCTGAACACTTGGCAGGTGATTGAGCAGCATGAGGTGTCATATCTGCTCCTCTTCAAGGCTGTATCCCCTCAAAGGGTAACCATGCTCTGTGGAAGCTACAAAGGATTACTGCACACTAGTTCATTTTCTGTTCTCTATACCTTACAGGAACTGTTAACATCACCAAGGATATAAACTATGCACTTCACAACAGTCAATAAATTCTAGTTTTATTCTTACAGGGAATCTGTATTTTGTCAGTAGTTGTAACTGTCTTCATCACCAGTCATTTACCTTTCCTGAAGATTTGATTCCTTTCAAAAATGCTGCCCCAACCATCAGCCAGGCTAGAAGCAGACAGAGGGCTAAATGCCAGACTATCTCCCCAGTCTCATCCAATGAACTTGTACGGTGTAAAACTGCTTGACTGAGTTAAAAAAAAGAGAAAATATTTTTCATAAGGGTACTGTTTATTACACATAGATACTATGTGCTCAATGCATCTGAGTATTTAGTGCAATATACAGGGCTTTTAAAAATATTCAGTTGTTACAGAATAAGTCCTACTTTTAAATAAGAGAATGGTTACTGAAGTTTGATGTCCTTTATGTTTTTCTCTTTCTACATCTTATTCAAACAGAATGTGGGTGCGTTTGCTATATTTGAATCTGCAACTGCATGAAAAAATTCGTGGCATGCCTTAATGGGCTCCATCTTATGCTCAAATTTACACTTGAAATGGAACAGTCAAATTAATCTCCTTAGCTAGAGTTCTAGTTGGGAAATCAGCCAGGGGTTCTCTACTCCTATATACCAAAGATCTACCTTCAGAAGTCAGTACACATGTTGAGATTCCTATGTTTTCATATACTGCAAAATGGGCATGATCAGCAACCTTGTAAATTTATTGGCCATGTAAATGTAATGTTGAAGTAGGGCACTTCTCAAGCACCCTGCAGGTAATGGCCACTGATCAGATAATCCCTCAATGTATGTTCCAACCAGACATCACAGGCCCTAAGGCAGGCCTGGAAGTGCCCAGTCCTCCTCAGGTCTGAAAGGGCAAGGTATCTCCAATGTTTGATCAAGAGTTGAAGTCAACTGTTTCACATTGTTACTATTTTTGTTACGAACATGATGCTGATATTAAACCAACAAGATGTTTTGCTTAGAACAAATAAATAATGTGGTATATTAATTTTAGTGCTGGTGTGATGCCATGTTTCAATGTTATATATCCCAAAGACTGATGGATCGTATCAATAATTCACTCAACTGTTCCCAAGAAAAACATTCTAACTGTACCAAGCCAGCCTGCAAATACAAATTCACGATACAGTGTTTAATATTAATTGAGATTCTAAAACTGAACTATGTTTACTGGATAATCCTGAGTGTTCAAATAATTACAAGGGAACAAAATAAACAGAGCCGTACATTGGTCTCTCAGATCGAAGATTCTGAAGTCTTTTGGGTTTGGGGAAAAATGCTGTTTATTTTCAAGTTGAGGCAGATTTGCAGAAATCTTGGCAAATGCTAGCTGTGTAAAACGGTTGCTCCTAAAACAGAGAGGTAGTTTTAGGATCTAGAGTTTAGAAGAATGAAAGATTATCTCATTCAGACACACAAAATTCCTCACTGGACAATCCTGAAAAATGTGTTGCTGGAAAAGCGCAGCAGGTCAGGCAGCATCCAAGGAGCAGGAGAATCGACGTTTCGGGCATAAGCCCTTCTTCAGGAATCTGATTCCTGAAGAAGGGCTTATGCCCGAAACGTCGATTTTCCTGCTCCTTTGATGCTGACTGACCTGCTGCGCTTTTCCAGCAACACATTTTTCAGCTCTGATCTCCAACATCTGCAGTGCTCACTTTCTCACAGGACAATCCCACCATTTGTGGAGGAGGAGTTTGAAAACACATTCAATACTATGCACTTGGCTCGTTAATAAGAACCTGTGGTGTTGGAGGAAGGATAATAGCACAGGCAGAGGAATGACTAACTAATAGAAGACAGATTTGCGATAATGGGGGCATTTTCAGGATGGCCTATAACTAATGGAGTGCTGTAGTGCTGGGGCCACAATTATTTACAATATATTAATGACTTTGATGAGGAAAGTGAATGGACTATCGCCAAGTTTGTGGATGATATGAAAATAGATGGGAAGGCAAATGGTGAGGATGACACACAGAGACTGGAGGGATACAGGCAGAGTAAAAGAGTGGGCGATAAAACATGGCAGATTGAATAGGGAAATCCCTGGCAATTACAGACCAGGCAGTCTTACGTCTGTGGTCAGCAAGGTTTTGGAAAGAATTCTGAGGGGTAGGATTTATGACTATTTGGAAAAGCATAGTGTGATTAAAGGCAGTCAACATGGCTTTGTGAAGGGCAGGTTATGCCTCACAAATCTTATTGAGTTCTTTGAGGAGGTGACGAAACAGGTCGATGAAGGTCGAGAAATGGGTGTGGTGTATATGGACTTCAGCAAGGCATTTGATAAGGTTCCCTATGGTAGATTCATTCATAAAGTTAGGAGGTATGGGTTACAGGGAGATTTGGTTGTCTGGATTCAGAATTGGCTGGCTGACAGAAGGCAGAGAATGGTTGTAGATGGAAAGTATTCTGCCTGGAGGTCAATGTTGAGTGGGGTCCCACAGAGCTCTGTTCTTGGACCTCTGTTCTTCGTAAATTTTATAAATGATTTGGATGAAGAGGTTGAGGGGTGGGTTAGTAAATTTGCAAATGACACAAAGGTTGGAAGTGCTGTTGATAGTATCGAGGGCTACTGTAGGTTGCAGCACCTCATAGACAGGATGCAGAGCTGGGCTGAGAAATGGTAGATGGAGTTCAATCTGGATAAATGCGAAGTGATGCATTTTAGAAGGGGAAGGTTGAACTTGAATGCTGAATATAGGATTAAAGACAGGATTCTTGGCAGTGTGGAGGAACATAGGGATCTTAGTGTTCAAGTGTATAGATCCCTCAAAGTTGCCACCCAAGTGGATAAGGTTGTTAAGAAAGCATGTGGTGTTTTAGCTTTCATTAACAGGGGGATCGAGTTTAAGAGCCGCGAGGTTTTGTTGCAGTTCTACAAGTCCCTGGTGAGACCACACTTGGAATATTGTGTCCAGTTCTGGTCGCCCTATTATAGGAAAGATACAGAGGCTTTGGAGAGGGTGCAAAGAAGGTTTACCAAGATGCTGCTTGTCTTACAAAGAGAGGTTGACTAAGCTCGGATTTTTCTCGCTGGAGATTAGGAGGAAGAGAGGTGACCTGATTGAGGTATACAAGGTAATGAGAGGCATGGAGAAAGTGAGGACTGCAGATGCTGGAGATCAGAGCTGAAAATGTGTTGCTGGAAAAGCGCAGCAAACAGGCAGCATCCAAGGAGCAGGAGATTCGACGTTTCGAGCATGAGCCCTTCTTCAAGAATGAGGACAGTGTGCCAAGCTGGCTAAGATAAAAGGTAGGAAGGAGGGACTTGGGGGAGGGGTGTTGGAAATGCGATAGGTGGAAGGAGGTTAAGGTGAAGGTGATAAGGTGAGGGTGATAGGCCGGAGGGGGGGTGGGGGCGGAGAGGTCAGGAAGAAGATTGCAGGTTAGGAAGGTGGTGCTGAGTTCGAGGGTTGGGACTGAGACAAGGTGGGGGGAGGGGAAATGAGGAAACTGGAGAAATCTGAGTTCATCCCTTGTGGTTGGAGGGTTCCTAGGCGGAAGATGAGGCGCTCTTCCTCCAGCCGCCGTGTTGCTATGGTCTGGCGATGCAGGAGTCCAAGGACCTGCATGTCCTTAGTGGAGTGGGAGGGGGAGTTGAAGTGTTGAGCCACGGGGTGGTTGGGTTGGTTGGTCCAGGTGTCCCAGAGGTGTTCTCTGAAACGTTCCGCAAGTAGGTGGCCTGTCACCCCAATATAGAGGAGGCCATATCCCTCATGAGAGGCATGGATAGAGTCAACAGCCAGAGAGATTTCCCCAGAGCAAGATTGACTGGCACAAGGGGTCATAGTTTTAAGATTTTAGGAGGAAGGTATAAAGGAGACGTCAGAGGTAGGTTCATTACGCAGAGAGTTGTGAATGCATGGAATGCATTGCCAGTTGTGGTAGTGGAAGCAGAGTCATTAGGGACATTTAAGTGACTGCTGGACATATACATGGATAACAGTGAGTTGAGGGGTGCGTAGGTTCGGTTATTTTATTTTACATTAGGATTAAACCTTGGCACAACATGGTAGGCCAAAGGGCCTGTTCTATGCTGTACTTTCCTATGTTCTATGTAATTACACTTGCATTAAATTTAGGATAAAGCTACAATTATGATTTTCCAGTGTAGCACACTTGCATGCACTGGAAACTTTGTATATTAATACACAGGGATCATCTTTGTAGACAGAAAAACTGTGTATGAGCTCTGCCCCGATTCAAATGAACAGAATAGATGACAGCCATTAACTCGGGCAATGCTCTGGCCAATCTATCAACCTCCTGGTTTAAATTTAAACAAAATCTGCCAGGTAAATGTCAAATAGCTCTAATGGGCACATCCCTCAGTGTAACAACTCAACCAATCAGAGTTCACTTGTCAACCAATCGGAATGCACCTCTCATTCAGCATCTGTTATTTTCCACTAACATAAAACAAATGTTGGAAATCTGAAACAAAAGCAAAAATTTCTGGAGAAACTCAGCAGGTCTGGCAGCATCTATGGGGAGAAAGCAAAGTCAATGATTCAGGTCCAGTTCTGAAGAAAGATTGCTGGACCCAAAACATTAACTCTGCTTTCTCTCTGCAGATGCTACCAAACCTGCTGAGTTTCTCCAACAATTTCTGGGTTTTTTTTGTTCCTGTTATTTTCCCTTCACTTTAGTATTTCTTGCAAATTTTCAGAATGAATGGAAGACAGGAAGTTTTGACTTAATGTTTCTTTTGTCAGCATTAATCAAAGTCTGTCATACTAAACAACAATGTACTTACTCCCAGTATTGCTCACTCGGACCCTGGTGAGGAATGGAGATTTCTGATCCAATTAGGCAAGTGTTATTATACGTCTGCAGCCATGTTGTATTAATGACTTCAAAATATCCATCGTCCAGAGTAAGATTGCAAAATGGATCTAGAAAATGTTGAATGTGTTTTAGAACTTTACTGCTCCTTGTTGAACAATGCTGCCATTTCTAGTGGTACAATCAGGGTCTCTGGGCAACCCAACCCAACCTCATCCATTACATAAGGTGGAATCAGAGGCATAGACTGAGGTAGGAATATATAAAATGAAGAGCCTCTCTTCTTCCCAGTGTCCACTCATTGAATCCAGGGTAGGATGGTTTGAGGACGGCCTTTCTTGCCAGACGTAAATTGACTCCCTAAGAGATGTCTTAAATGGGTATGCTGGCTGCCATTGGCATTCTTATGTATGTGTTGAAGGGTGGGGGTGGGGAAGCGGCACAATATGTGGGTTCACTCTATCTGGTCTGTTGTTTCCTAGGAGGGTAGATTTTCAGGTGGGTGCCCAATAGAGGTATCCAATGACATAGAAGAAAATTGCATTGTTCAATTACTGGCTTCCATAAAGTGTTTGGTACTAGTGGTAGATGCAAGTGGCCCAAAAGCTCCCTTAACACACAAATAGGTACATCAACAGTGAAGGTTCCCACTTCATGAAGATGCATCCTATGACACTCAATAGCATATCCTGCATGTGAAAGAAATCACACAGGGACTGAGACACAATGTTTTTTGTTGAGCACCAGTCTGCAACAGCACAGAGAATCACTAAATTATTATAGCACAGAATGAGACGATGCAAACTGTTGTGAAAATCCAAATTAGAGTTTCACCTAGTTCCTCCACTCAGTAGCTCTGAACTCCTTCCTTTTCAAACAATGATCGATCTCCCATTTGAATGTCTTGAATAAAAGTAACCTCCACCACACTCTCAGGCAATACATATGCAATCCTAACTTCTTGCTGTGTGGATAAAAATTTCCATTGAGTCACCATTGGTTGTGAATGGTTTTAATTGGCCCTTCATTCTATCCAGACTGTACACGCTGGGTACATGTACTGAGCTCCCTCCTTGTATTCCACATCATTAGTTCACACTAATGACAGCATCATGTAGGGATTTTAAGAAAAGTGTCTCATACACCATGTTTGAAGCTGACAGAAATGTCAGCATTGTGGAGCACAAACAGAAGAGACAAATGAGTAAAGAACTTTCTACATGGGCGCCAAATGTGTCCCTTCAGATCCACTTGGTCTGTGCTAGCCATGTGATAGTTAATGTATTCAGACTCACTCAGGAAGGACCAGCCAATCACTGAGCTTTCAGACATCCCATCCCTCAAAGACGATACCCCAGCCTCCTTACTCAGTCTGGTCTATAAGCTTAAGTCTCAAACTCCCTGGTCTCAATCCCTCACACATTAACTCAGATATTATATTGACACATTTTTTAGGTATTTTCATGACTATATTTTCATATCCACATCTTATGAACAAGTTCTAACTCTCAATATTTACAATATACATATCTATGCTATACCTTTATTATAGATTGCAGTGGTTCACCACCACATTACTAAGGGCATTTGGGATAAACAATGAACATTGGCATAGACAGTGGTGCCCACATCCCTTGATCAGTTTGTTCAGACTTTTATGACACACCTCTGGGGGGGGGGGTTAGAAATGAACCTTGTGGGTCAGAGGTTGGGGCATTACCACTGTCAAAAGCCATGTGATAAGCTTTCATTAATGGATCAGAAAATGAATATTAATCCTGATAATTAATTACTTCTGATTCCCTAACTCCAGTACGATCACTTTCCAGGCTTCAAAACTTGTGAATTGTGTTTTATAATAAAAAAAAGATTGAGAGTAACTTCCTGGACCCATGCACAGGGTCACAGACAGGAATGTGAGTCCAAAATGCAGATATATGGAAATTAAAAGGTATTATTTAAATCATGAATTTCTTGTTTTCCAAGACTCACACCTTCCCTTAAGAGGCAAAATGCAGCAAGAATATGTACATAGTCGGCTGACTAGAAGAGCACCTCCCAATGTATTGAATAAGGGCAAACACTGTTGTAAGTCATTGGCTATTGGTACTTAAAATTGACACCAGTTGCAGGTCATACATTGGTTTCCTTGACTCAGAGGGAAACAACTTAAACATTTTTGAAATAAAATAAGATCATAAGGCTATAAGAGATAGGAAGATCATTATGCCTTTCAACCTATCAAGTCTATTCCACCATTCAATCATAGCTGATATGTTTCTCAACCCCATTCTCCTGCCATCTCCCCATAACCTATGATCCCCTGACTAATCAAGAACCTATCTTTCTGTCTTAAATATATTCAATGACTTGGCCTCCATTGTCTTCTGCAGAAATGAGTCCCACAGATTCACCCTTCATCTCAGCTCTGAGGCTTCGTACCATCACTCTAAGGCTGTGTCTCGGGTCCTATCAGACTCTATATAGGCCTTTCAGTATTTTGCAAGTTTCAATAAGATCCCTCTCATCCTTCTGAATCCCATCAAGTAGAAACCCGAAGTCCCTAACTGCTCCTCCTATGACAAGCCATTCATCCCCATGATCATTCTTGTAAGCCTCCTCCTCCTCCAATGCCAGCACATCCTTCCTTAGAAGCAGAGCCCAAAACTGCTTGCAATTTGCCAAAAGTAATCTGAACAGATACTTTACGATCACAACAGTATATTCCTGCTCTTGCATTTTAAGCCTTTTAGAATAAATTCTAAAATTGCATTTGCCTTCCCAGCACCCAACTGAACCTGCATATTCACATCAAGAAAATCCTGAACTAGGACTCTGAAATTCCTTTGTGCTTCTGATATCCGAAGACTTGCTCCATTTAAAAAATATTCTGCGCTCTACTTTTCCAACCAAAGTGCATAATTCCACACTTGCCACAGTGTTCCATCTGCCACTTCTTCATCTACTCTCCAAGTCTTTCTGCAGCCTCCCTACCTCCTCAACATTATCTGTCCCTCCACCTATCTCTGTTTAACACACATGTTGTTCTGAAACTTGTTGCTACTCTCACTCCCATTTGTAAAACCAATGACGTTTGAAATCTGCGTCCTGGTCCTGATCTTCAAATTTCCTTTCAGGCTCAAAATCCAGCATCCAATCTCATGACCCCTAATCCTAAAGGTCAAGGAGTGAATGTAAATCATTCATTGTGTTACTGATGACATTGAATGAAGATTTTGAGGGAGATGAGCCTGAGATGAAAACAAAGAGAAAAACTGAACTCTGTACCAGACAGTAGTAATGTAGGTACTGATAATAAAAGGTTGAAACTACCTTAGCTTCCCTACATCTACAATCCAGGTAGAGTAAAGCAGCTGAGAATGACCAACAGTGACAATACTAAAGGAGAGATGATTTTCTTTGAAGCATCTCTCTTGCCTGTAAGCAATTATTATTGACAATCTTTCACTTCAGTGACTCAGTGACATGATCCTTGGAGCTGGATCCTGTCCAAGTCTCTCTGCTGTACAATCACAATGAAGTTGGTTATCGAAAGCATTGGCTACTTTTCTTATGACAGATCAACAGAATAAAATATGAACAGTCACGGAATGTCCCCAGTCAAAGTGAACACTGCACCTTTGGGAGTCCTGCTGCATGTTTCATCTGCTCCCCACCAACTGAAGCAGTCTGCCCATGGTAGGGGTGATTGGAAGGAAGCAAACAGGTAGTACAGACTGTAACCAATAATGCAGGCATAGGAAATGTTGGCAATTACGATCAGAAGGACCATGGTGACTCCAACACCTTAAAATTGAACAAAGGAAAAAGAGCTTAGAAACAATACTGTTTATTTGAAATAAAATTGTTCTCTTGAATTCAATTGCAATGTATTTCCAACTAGAATATGTTTAATGTAATTTGAGAGAGAAAGAGGGAGACAGTGTTTTGAAATAAGGCAGCCATGGTTGACTGATGTTGCTTCTCTCCAGTCTGAACTTATAAAGTTGAAAATAAGCCATCAACTTTATTATCCCTGTTTTGAATATAAGCACAGGTCATCCTCAGAGTTCAGAAATTATGATAAAGTTACAGACAATTAGGTTCAGAATCTAAACAAGAATTGGACAAGAGAATATTATTCTGTTGTTACAACTATCCCTCTAGTATTGCCATTGTCTTAGTGGGTGTTAGATTTGGTCAGCATTTCCAACAATGTTCAGCTAAAATTGTTGAGTGGATGATCCACCTTGGCCTCATCCGACGGTCGCCAGCATCACAGATGCCAGTCTTCAGCCAAATCAATTCACTCCACTTGGTGTCAAGAAACAGTTAGAGTCACTGCATAGTGCAAGGGATTTGGGCCCTGACAGCGTTACAGCAACAGTACTGAAGAGTTGTGCTCCAGAATTCATCGCCAAGCTCTTACAGTACAGTAAGAACACTGGCATATACCTGACAACATGAAACATTGACCAGATATGTTCTGGACACAAAAGCCAATTACTGCCCTAACAGTCCACTCTCTCAATCATCGGAAACAACCTGCTCAGTGACACCCAGCTTGTGTTCCTCCAGGGTCACTCAGTGCCTGGCCTTGGTTTAAACAAAACAGCTGGATTCCAGAGGTATGGTGGAAGTGACAGTCCTTGACATCAAGGCCGCATTTGCCCGTGTGTGGCATCAAGAAGCCTGAGCAAACTGAAATCAATTAGTGTCAAGGGACAAACTCTTCACTTGTTCGAGTCATACCTGGAACACTGAAAGATGGATATGGATGCCGGAGGCCAGTCATCTCAGCTCTAGGACATCTCTGCAAGAGTTCATCAGGCAAAGTCTTAGAGAGAATTGTAAGGGATAGGATTTATGAACATCTGGATAGGAATAATGTGATCAAGGATAGTCAACATGGTTTTGTGAAGGGCAGGTCGTGCCTCACAAACCTTATTGAATTCTTTGAGAAGGTGACTAAGGAGGTGGATGAGGGTAAAGCGGTAGATGTGGTGTATATGGATTTTAGTAAGGCATTTGATAAGGTTCCCCATGGTAGGCTACTGCAAAAAATACGGAGGTATGGCATTGAGGGTGAGTTGGAGGTTTGGATTAGGAATTGGCTGGCTGGAAGAAGACAGAGGGTAGTAGTTGATGGTAAAGGTTCATCTTGGAGTGCAGTTACTAGCAGTGTTCCGCAAGGATCTGTTTTGGGACCATTGCTGTTTGTCATTTTTATAAATGACCTGGAGGAGGGGCTAGAAGGCTGGGTGAGCAAGTTTGCGGATGATACAAAAGTCGGTGGAGTTGTTGACAGTGAGGAAGGATGTGGCAGATTACAGCGGGATATAGATAAGCTCAGAGCTGGACAGAAAGGTGGCAAATGGAGTTCAATGTAGGTAAGTGTGAAGTGATTCACTTTGGTAAGAGTAACAAGAAGATGGAGTACTGGGCTAATAGTCGGATATTTGGTAGTGTGGATGAGCAGAGGGATCTTGGTGTCCATGTACACAGATCTCTGAAAGTTGCCACCCAGGTAAATAGTGCTGTGAAAAAGGCATATGGCGTACTGGCTTTTATTGGTAGAGGAATTGAGTTCCGGATTCCTGAGCTCATGTTGCAGTTGTATAAGACTCTGGTGCGGCTGCATCTGGAGTATTGTGTGCAGTTTTGGTCGCCATACTATAGGAAGGATGTGGAGGCACTGGAACGGGTGCAGAGGAGGTTTACCAGGATGTTGCCTGATATGGTAGGAAGATCGTATGAGGAAAGGCTGAGGCACTTGGGGCTGTTTTCATTGGAGAAGAGAAGGTTTGGGGGTGACTTGATAGAGGTGTACAAGATGATTTGGGGTTTAGATAGGGTTGACCATGAGAACCTTTTTCCAAGTATTGAGTCAGCTATTACGAGGTGGCATAGCTTTAAATTAAGGGGTGGTAGGTATAGGACAGATGTTAGGGGTAGATTCTTTACTCAGCGAGTCGTGAGTTCATGGAATGCCCTGCCAGTAGCAGTGGTGGACTCTCCCTCTTATGGGCATTTAAACGGGCATTGGATAGACATATGGAGGATAGTGGGCTAGTGTAGGTTAGGTGGGCTTGGATCGGCGCAACATTGAGGGCCAAAGGGCCTGTACTGCGCTGTATTGTTCTATGTTCTAGGTTAGTGTCTGAGGTCCAACCATCTCTAACTGTTTCATCAATGATCTTCCCTCCACCATAAGGTCAGAAGTAGGGATGTTCACAATGATTGCACAATGTTCAGCAATATTCGCAACTCCTCAGATACTGAAGAAGTCCTGAACAATATCCAGGCTTGGGCTGACAAGTGGCAAGTAACACTCCTACCACCCAAATGCCAGGCAATGACCATTTCCAACAAGAGACAATCTAACCACTGCTCCATGATATTCAATGGTGTTACCATCAATGAATACCCCCACAATCAATATCCTTGTTGTCACCATTAACCAGAAACTCAACTGGACTTACTATACAAACACAATGGTGACAAGAGCTGGTCAGAGGCTAGGAATACTGCAGGAGTAACTCACCTCCTGTCTCCCCAAGCTTGTTATCATCTACAAGGCATAAGTCAGGAGTTTAATTGAATATTCCTCACTTGCCTGCTCCAAGAGCACGCCAGAAGTTTGACACCCTCCAGGACAAAGCTGCTTACTTGATTGGCAAAACATCTACAAGCATCCATTCCCTTCACACCGATACACAATTGCAACAGTTTGTGCTACCTACAAGATGCACTGCAGAAATTTACCAAGGCTCCTTTGAAAGCACCTTCCAAACCCATGACCACTTCCATCTAGAAAGACAAGGGCAGAAAATACAGGGGAATACCACTACCTGCAAAAATCCCCTCTAAAACGATCACCATGCTGACTTGGAAATATACCATTGATCCTTCACAGTCACTTGGTCAAAATCCTGGAATTCCTTTCCAAAGGACATTGTAGGGAAACCTACAGCGCATAGACTGCAGAGGTTCTAGAAGGCAGCTCATCACTACTTCTCATGAGTAACTAGCGATAGGCAATAAATGCTGGCCCAGCCAGAGAAAACAAGTTCCTTGAACGAATAAGAAAAAAGCTCATTGAAGAACAATCTCAGCAGGACTTATACATTTAGTGGTAAGGTCTTGGGGTCTGTTGCTGAACAAAGAGACCTGAACAAAGAGTGCAGGTTCATAGCTCCTTGAAAGTGGAGTCGCAGGTAGATAGGATAGTGAAGAAGGCTTTTGGTATGCTTTCCTTTATCAGTCAGAGTATTGAGTACAGGAGCTGGGAGGTCGTGTTGCGGCTGTACAGGACATTTGTTAGGCCACTGTTGGAATATTGTGTGCAATTCTGGTCTCCTTCCTATTGGAAAGATATTGTGAAACTTGAAAGGGTTCAGAAGAGGTTTACAAGGATGTTGCCAGGGTTGGAGGATTTGAGCTATAGGGAGAGGCTGTACAGACTGGGGCTGTTTTCCCTGGAGCGTCGGAGGCTGAGGGGTGACCTTATAGAGGTTTACAAAATTATGTGAGGCATGGATAGGATAAATAGACAAAGTCTTTTCCCTGGGGTGTGGGAGTCCAGAACTAGAGGGCATAGGTTTAGAGTGAACGGGGAAAGATATAAAAGAGACCTAATAGGCAACTTTTTCTTACAGAGGGTGGTACATGTATGAAATGAGCTGCCAGAGGAAGTAGTGGAGGCTGGTACAATTGCAACATTTTAAAGGCATTTGGATGGGTATATGAAAGGAAGAGTTTGGAGGGATATGGGCCAGGTGGGGCTAGATTGGGTTGGGATATCTGGTCTGCATGGAAGGGTTGGACCAAAGGGTCTGTTTGCAGGCTGTACATCTCTATGACTATATAACTTGGCACCATTGATAAGTACCAGAGTTGGTTTTAGCTCCTCCCTCGTTTCCTCAATGTCTATTTCATTTGAGGGTTTAATCCCGCACCTGATGTCCAAGTGAGCATTCTTCAACCTAAAAACTAACCACTGAAACATTGAACTCCATCAACTATTAACTCGCTGGGTCCAGACTTGACCCAATGTGTAGTATGCAGTTTGGTATTTTTTTTTACCAAGGATTGGGAATCAGTGACAGGATCCTTGGTTTGTGTTTTCCAACTTAAACTGAGGGCACAGGTTCAGCTCCAGAGTTCTCACTGCAGCTCATAACTAGCTGCATTGCTAACCCATATCTTGTGATTTAGCTTTAATTTAATTCAAAGTAGAACAGCAACTGCTGGTGTGAGTTTATCTTCAGCAGGATGTTTTACCAGATGTGACAATGCTTATGTGATCCCCAATAACATAAGAAACTGAGTGTGAATATCATGGGTTTGAAGAGACTGTTAAACATTTGTTACAATTAACTATTGCAAACAAGTGGTACACTCCTGAGGCAAAATAGCATCTGGGCTGATATTTTACAACAGAATAAGGATAACTTTTCCAAAACAGATATACATGGTTGTGCAGAGGCACATGGAATTAATTTGACAATTATGCACACAGGTAAGACAGAGTTTAAAGATTAATGTTTCAAAATTCAATGTAATGTTTTGAAAGTTTGACAATTTTTCCTGACTTGGTGGATGTATGTCCACCTGGAAAGGTACTCATTGATCTCTGTTGCACTTGTTTGACAACTTGGTTAGTTGCTGCTGGTTGCTATTAATCAACCCTACCACACAACATCATCAGAGGGTTCAACTCTCAATCTCTTCATGCATGATTGGTCTGTCATAAATTGTTCAGAGCTGGCTTCTGTTCCTTTATCATGTAATATCATGAGCTGCAATACATTTCTGTGACCTGGGCTGGTTGCATATTTTAGAAACCTTTGCTGGTATCCAAAGATTTGTATTTCTAACTCTCACTCTCTGCCCAGTGAGCAATTTTGGAGATTCTTACTTGGGACACCAAATAACCTAAAAATACCACCATTGTGTCAGTGACACTTGTACTCATTTTGCTGCTAATTCACCAAAAAATGGGTGATTTAGAGAAGTAATCTGTCACAAGGAAGTAATCTCCCCATACAATATGAACAGCTCTGTTGCTACTTTGCTGAAGAATTGGATGAAATATCATATGGATATAGAGTCTCCCACTGTTTATATATTGCATTCGTGAGTCATTGAATATCCCGATTCATCCCTGGATTGTTATGCCAATCATTTTGAACTTTCAATACTCATGCGTTCCTGTGGTAACATGGGCATGATTTGAAACTGCGCCCAATGAAAACAATTCACATTGTCCAAAGTATAACATGTCAGCCTTGAGAGCACATTTAATTTCATAGTTTAGGTGATCATGGTGCAGATCAAGATGAATATCTTTGTATTTTGGATAAGCTGTTCTGTAAATCATATGCAATCATCTTGGCTACCTGGCTTAATTACTACTTCAAAGTTATAACTTTGCCAATTCTTGACTAATTCAATTGCACCATATGTGACTTGTTCTGCCATGGTGGGTGTGGTTTGAATGTCATGATTTGAGACTGCACTTAGATCTGTACATACTGGTAACCATGTATCTGTTAGACTAAATATTTCGGGAAGCCAGTGAGAGTTTGCGCATTGACACTCATTGACAATACATACAATTGTTGATCTGCTGTCTCCACTGAGAGATGGTTTCTCATAGCCTGTACCATGGAACATTACTTGCTCAGGTGCATGTCATTGAGGCCATATAGTGGTTACATGGTAACACTAACTCCGGTGTTGATTTTAGCTTTTATCTTGTATCACACTGCCTTCTCAGGACACATGATATTAAAGAGCTCCTGATTGCTTTCTACTCCCAACACAGAGTGTGAGATTAACATCATGTAAAGCCTGCTCATTTTCTAAAATTTGCCTTTCATTTGGTTGACTCTGAACCTCATCAATGTGGTTGCCTTGGTGCACCTTGGTAACAGTTTCCTTGTTGCTGATGATTTGTTATTACTCTATACTGTCATGTTGGTCGCTTGTTGGTTTAATGTAAGGGCCTGACTTGGCTTTTGGAAACAGATTTCCTGCACATAGCCATGTCCCTTGATGCTACAGATATCAAAAAATAGAGCATGGACTTTGGAGAAGTGCAACAAACTACTGCTATTGGAGCTTTTGTTGGGTTTCTGTGCTTTACTGACCATTGCAATAGTATTGGTAGCACCTAAAGCATGTAATTGTTGCTGGCCTGCCACGACATCTTCATAGATCTGTCTACCCTCAAGTAATAGGTCAAGACTGTGGCCCTTCTTATTGCACAAATGTTTCTTCCAACTGACTTTAATTCATGTGAATGTGATAATCAACTCATTAATATTCTCTGGCCGTTCCTCTTCAGTAAAGTCACACTCATGCCCTTTGCTTTGGCATCCTCCAACAAACTGGTGAATAGTCTCTTGAGGATTCTTGTCTATTTGAAATGATGTGGAGTCTGTTCATCCTGAAGTGAATTCTTATCTTGATCTGCTCTTCAAGATCTTTCCAAATCATATCCAGACTTTTCTGATCCACCCAGAAAAACTGTGCATGTTAATAATGTGAAGCTCCTCCTTGTCAAGTCATAAAATCCCTACGGAGTGGAAGCAGGCCATTCAGCTCATTGAGTCTGCATGACCCTCTGAACAGCATCCCATCCAAAACCAATCTCTTACCCTATCCCTGCAACTCTCCATTTCCCCTCGCTAATCCACCTAACCTACACATCCCTGGACGCTATCAGCAATTTAGCACAGCCAATCCACCAAACATGCATATCTTTGGACCGTGAGAGGAAACCCAAGCACCTGGTGGGACCCATCTGAAATGGGCAGAATGTGTAAACTCCACATAGACAGTTGCCTGAGGGTCAATTCAAACCCGGATCCCTGGCAATGTAAGGCCACTGTACCTCCCTGAGTTCTGACAAGATTTTTAAGAGTTCTTTTCATGGCCTCACCTAGACCTTGATCTGCAAAATAGAACTGCATGAAGTTTTGGAACAGTAAAATCAGTGAAGGTGTTGCTGGATGCCAAATCCATACCAGTTTTGTTGCTATCCATGAGTTGGCCTTTACAAAAACACCAGCTTTTGCTGTGTGTCTCTGATATTTTTGTCTCTCCAAATTATACTGCTCTTTCCTTAAGAACAAAGACGTTTGTAATTGTCATTATGTATTAACTTCCATCAACCGAGCTTTCTAGGATTCAAGTTTTCTGTAATGCACTGGCCTTTGTCATAGCTCAAGGGCATTCTTTAGCATTTTAATTTGTTTTTATTACCAAGGAAATCTTAGAAATGTATTTTATCTTGAAAGAATTTGCATCCTAATGAAAATTAGAAATATGTTCCATTGTTCTCGTGCTTAATGCTCCATCTACAGATGTGTACAATTGTCTGTACTCTGAAAAACTGATGCTGTTTAAGGATAACAAACTTCTCCCTATTCCAAACTGTCTGCTTCCAAAGTCATGCTGGACATCAATTTGTTTTCTAAATATGTACCTCTATGATGTCTTTAAGAGATAGTAACTGCTGTTGCTATGGTGTGAGTTTGCCTCCACCAGGGTGTTTTACCTGATGGGGCAATGCTTTTGTTATCTAACACAATGTCAGAAACTGGGCATGATATTGTGGTATTGGGCAACCCAACAGACATTCATTACATTGCTCAAGCATACACATTTCTGAGCTAGTAGTTTGCTATTAGTTTACAATAGTTGGGCATGTTACTAGTCAAGTTTCCTGGAGATGGTGGTATAGTGGAGGAGTCACTGGCTTGGTAGTCAAGAAGCTCAGGTTAATGCTCAAGGGACATGGGTTCAAATCTCACCACAGCAACTTGATACAATTTACAAGGGCAGCACAGTGGCTCAGTGGCTCGCTCTGCAGCCTCACAGCGCTAGGGACCTGAGTTTGATTCCGGCCTCGGACGACTGTCTGTGTGGAGTTTGCATAGTCTCCCTGTGTCTGTGTGGGTTTCCTCTAGGTGCTCTGGTTTCCTCCCACAAAACAAAGATGGGTTGGCCATGCTAAATTGTCTGTTGTGTTAGTCAGAGGGAAATGTATCTGGGTTACTCTTTAGAGGGTCAGTGTGGACTTGGTGGGCCCAAGGGCCTGTTTCTGCACTGTAGGGAATCTAATCTAATCATTCTTTAAATGATCCAAGGAAAAATTGACTCTGAAAAAACAATGAGATTTGGAGTCAACCATCCAGGTGAACTGAACACAATCACAATCACGCGCATTTAATGAATAAGAAACTAAACTAACATCAGTGTTAATCACTGACATATCTTGGTGTAACATAACAAAGTTTTCAAAGAGAATGACAGCAAGGCTCAGATACACTCTCATTTAATCACTCAATTATAACTAGTTTATTAATATGAATTAAACATTAAAATGCATTGAAATTGTTGCTGAGTTTTAATTATTCAATAATCTCTAACCTTGTAACATTGGTACAGATTTCCACACTGCAACAGGCCCGAGGCTGGCAAACTGTCCAAAGGAAGATTCCAAGAAAAATATTGGTATCCCAACAAGACCCAGCATGATTGAGTAGGGAATAAGAAATACACCTGGAAAATAGAATAAAAAGGTGAAACAGGGTCCATGGATGTGAATTCCCAACATACTCTGCAGTTTCAAGTGGATGGTAACAACAACTTTATACTAACAGAGAAACAGGCCTAATCTTTAGAATCTCTCCTCATAACCAAACCCCTAAAATCCAGGTTATCATTCTTGTAAAACCATGTTGTACTCCCTCCAAGGCCAATATATCCTCCCTTAGATGTAGTGCCCAGATCTTCCCACAGTACTTCAATTGTGGTCGAACCAGGGTTTTGTATATCTGCAGCATACTGTCTACATCCTTGTATTCATGTTCTCGAGGTGTAAAAGCCAGATTCCATGAGCTTTCTTCATTATTTACTGTACCTGTTTGTGGTACTTTAAAGGTCCATGCACCTGAAGCCCCAAGTCTCTTTTGGCATCCATTGTGTTTAACTTGATGCCATCTAGGAAGTATCCAGGTCGATACTATATCGGTCAAAATGGATAACCACACACTTGCTTACATTGAACTTCATCTGCTACATTTTTGCCCAATTACTGAGTCTATCAAGAACCCTCTGCAATTTTATGCTGTTGACTACATTGTCTACAATGCCCCCTAACTTTTGTCATCAGTATATTTGGATATATGATTTTCTATGTTATTATCCTAGTTGTCAATAAAAAATATGAATAATTGAGACCCTAACACAGATCCTTACGGGGACACCACTGGTCACATCCTGCAAATTTCAGGACCTACTCATTATCCTTATTTTCTGGCACCTGCCACTCAACCAATTTCTGAACTATATAAGTAATTTGCCCTCAATTCCATCAGCCTCTACCTTAGTTAATAAGCTCTTATGTGCAATTTATCACATGCCATCTGAAGTCCATACAAACAACAACCATAGACATTCCCCTGTCCACTATCTTAGTCATGGCTTCAAAAAATTAAATGAGGTTTGTCAGGCATGACCTACTGTCCCTGATTAACTGAAGAAATTTGAAGTGCTCAGTTATTTTATCCTTAATTAGAGACACCAACCAGTGCCCCAGCACAGATGTTAGGCTAACTGATCTATAAATCCCTGATTTTCCTCTTTCGCCCCTGTTCTAAAGTGGAATAATGTCTGCAATTCTTCAGTCCAGTGGGACAACTCCTGTATTGAGGGAACATTGAAAGATTAGTAAGAGTAAGGTTAATTAGTAAGAGCAGAGTAGTAATCCCAGGATTGCTATTGGTGCCATTGTCTAGTGAAGCTAGGAACGGAGAGTGTGTGCAGCTAAACACGTGGCTGCAGAGCTGGTATAGGAGGGAGGGCTTCAGGTATGTGGATCTTCTGCTGAAGGTGGGACCTGTACGGGTTGCACCTGATCTTGAGGGGCATCAATATCCTGGGCAGGAGGTTTGCTAGAGATCTTCGGGAGGGTTTAAACTAGTTTGGCAGAGGGATGGGAACTGGAACTATGGATCAAAGGATGTGGATGCTGGTGAACAGGCAGATACAGCATGCAGAGAGACTGTGAGGAAGGATAGGCAGTTGATAGGGCAAAGCTGCAGTCAGTGTGATGGGTCTATTTTAATGCAAGAAGTGTCAAGAATAAGGGTGATGAACTTAGAGCATGGAGCTACAATGGAGCATGGAGTTTCTTGAAGCTACAATGTTGTGGCTATTACGGAGGCTTTGATATCACAGGGGCAGGAATGGTTGCTGAATGTTCCGGGATAGGAACAGAGATGGAGGTAAAATAGATGGGTGGGTGGCATTGCTAATAAGGGACAGTATAATAGTTGGAGAAAGGAAGATTGTCGGGATGGTTTGTCCACTGAGTCATTATAAGTGGAAGTCAGAAACAGGAAAGGAGCAGTCACTTTATTGGGAGTTTTCTATAGATACCCAATAGCAACAAAGGCATGGAGGAGCCGATTGTGAGGCAGATTTTGACAAGGTGCATACGTAACAGGCTTGTGTCGGGTGACTTCAACTTCGTTAATATTGACTGGAACCTCCTTAGCGCAAATAGTTTGGATGCAGCAGATTTTGTCAGGTGTGTCCAAGAAGGATTCCTGATTAAATATTTAGCTAGGCCAACCAAAGGGGAGGCCATTTGGATTTGGTGCTTGGTAATAAACCAAGCCAGGTGACAGATCTCTTGGTGGGAGAACATTTCTGTTATAGTGATCACAACTCCCTGACCTTTACTATAGTCATGGAGAGGGATAGGAGCAGATGGTATGAGAAAGCATTTAGTTGGGGAAGGGGGAAATTACAATGCTATTAGGCAGGAACCGTGAATCATAAATTGGGAGTAGATATTCTCAGGGAAATGTACAACAGAAATGTTGAGGTTGTTTACGGAGAACTTACAGCAAGTGCGGGTAGGGCCAATCAGGGATAGTGATGGGAACTTGTGCCTGGAGTTGGCATTTGGGGAGGTCGTTAATGAATATGTTGTATGAGTATTCACTAGGGAGAGGGACCTTATTGTTTGTGAGGACAGCGTGAAACAGACTGATATGCTCAAACAGGTTGATGTTAAGAAGGAGGATATGCTGCAAATTTTGAAAAGCATGAGGATAGATAAGTCGCCTGAACCAGACGGGATATACCTAAGTTTGCTGCAGGAAGCGAGGGAAGAGATTGCTGTGCCTAAAGTGTTATGACACAGAGGTGAACCTCTCTCTTCATTAAACCAAACACCCAGAGAAGCTCACCTCACCTCATATTTCTAATATTTCAAGAAAATAACATCAATTCATTCTTTAACTCTAAAAGGGAACATCAAGCAACAAATATTCACAACACTAAGGCCCCTTTTCTCTTAACTGCTTAATACCTGCCTCCAATGCTATAATATACTGTTCCAATAAAACATTTATTAAAATTACATCAAATCAATTTCAAAACCTTTCAGTGGCTGTCATCTTTGGTGTCTTTCTTCTTCCGGCTGAAGACCTCACTGGATCATCTTCTTTCTTTTTACTGTTAAGATGTTTCGTATGAAAGGTACCTTTGATACAGAGTATTTCAATGTCTTGGGTCTCTCTCTCTCTCGATTGCAGTTGCTCTATCTGATTTTCAAAATGGCTGCCTTTTTCATTTTCCCCCAAAATTGGATCATCAGTTTGATGTTGGTAAAACAATAAATTCAAACTGGATTGGGTTTTAGTATCCTGAGGCATAATTTAAACTGTTTGTTTAAATTGGATTTGTTGCCAAAACAGCAAACAATTCAGGTTTCCATTTCACAGCCAAATGTTATATATTTTCAATTTTCCAGTACACTCTGAGACTGCTAGTTAAATCATATGACAGGTGCTTGTAAGCTCTCAGTGCAGAACAGCATTCACTCTTTCTTAAAGGTACAGGACATTACAACAGAAGTAATGATCTTCACATGCTCACTGGCTACTGGAGTAGTACCAGATGATTGGAGGGTGGCAAATGTCATTCCCTTGTTCAAAAAAGAGGAAATGGATAACCCTGGGAATTACAGACCAGTCAGTCTTACATCACTTGGTATTTGGATGATAGTAAAATGTAGGGTATGTAGGTTAGTTTGATCTTAGAATAGGATAAAAGGTCCGCGCAACATAGAGGGCTGAAGAGCCCGTACTGTTCTATGTTCTATCTGTGTATGACTGTGAGCGTGAGGAGTTAGAAGGGGAATAAAGTTATATGTTGATATTTGCCAGTTGTTCATCTGGGGTTGGAATACATTATCTCCTTATCTATTAATTTATTTATCAATCATAGATAGCAGTAGACAATCTTAAAGAATCACTGATTGATGATAAATTCAACCTTTACATTATAATATCAGTGTTTGGCACTTGTGCCTGGGAGATGATGTACAGGCTTTGTGGAGTTAGGGGTGAGTTACTTGCTGCAATATTCCTAAACTCTGACTTGCTCTTGTAACCAGAGTATGAGTCTAGTTCAGTTTCTGGTAAATGGTAACCCCAGGCTGTTGACAATGGGAGATTCAGTAATGGTCATGATAATGAATTTCACAAAATAATGGCTGGATTCTCTCTTGTTGGAGGGGGTCATTTCTGCCAATTGTGTGACATGAATGTGCTTGCCACTTGTTATCCCAAATCTGCATTTGAACATGGGCTGCTTCAGTATCTAAGCAATTGTGAATGGTGTTGAGGATTTGCAACCATGCACTTTCCTGGGGGCCAGAGAAGTGTTTGATCCTTGACACTCATTGATTCCAGTTTTGCTAGGGCTCCTGGATATCACACTCAGTCAACTGTGGCCTTGATGTCCACCGCTGTCACTATCTGGAGTAGAGTGGTGCTGGAAAAGCACAGCAGTTCAGGCAGCATCCGAGGAGCAGTAAAATCGACGTTTCGGGCAAAAGCCCTTCATCAGGCAGACAGCTGTATTCCTGATGAAGGGCGTTTGCCCGAAACGTCGATTTTACTGCTTCGCGGATGCTGCCTGAACTGCTGTGCTTTTCCAGCACCACTCTACTCCAGAATCTGGTTTCCAGTATCTGCAGCCATTGTTTTTGCCCAGGGCTGTCACTATCACCTCCTCTCTGGAATTCAGCTCTTTTGTCCATGTTAGAACCAAGGCTGTAATGAGGTCAGGAGCTGAGTGGTCCTGGCGGAATCCAAACTGGGCATCACCAAGCAGGTTATTGCTGAGCAGGTGCTGCTGGATAGCATTGTTGACGACACCTTCCATCACTTCACTGATCATCGACTGATGGGGTGTAATGGGCCGGGTTGGATTTGTCCAGCTTTTTTATGTATGCAGAGCATATCTGAGCAATTTTCACAATGATGAGTGGATGCTGATGTTGTAACTAAACTCGAAGAGCTTGGCTAGGGGTGCAGCAAGTTCTGGAGCACAGACGTTCAGTACTATTGCCAGAATGATGTCAAGGCCCATAGGTTTTGCAGTATCCAGTGCATTGAACTGTATTTTGTTATCTCATGGAGTGAATCAAATTGGCTGAAGGCTGGCATCTGTAATGTTGGGGACAAGTAGAGAACATTGAGATGGATCATCCACTCAGCACTTCAGCCTTACCTTTTGCACTGATGTGTTGGGCTCTTTCATCATTGAGGATGGGGACATTTGTGGAGCCTCCTCATCCAGTGAGTTGTTTAAATGTCTATCACCATTCATGATTGGATGTGGCAGGACAGCAGAGTCTGGTTCAGACTGATTGGTTGCTTAGCTCTATCACATGCTGCTTATTGTGTTTGGCATGTTTAGTAGCTTCACTAGCTTGACACCTCATGTTTAGGTATGTCTAGTGCTGTTCCTGACTCCCCAACTTCACTGTCCATTGAACCAGGCTGATCCCCGGCTTGATGGTAATGCTTGAGTGGGAGAGATGCTGGGCCATGAGTTTGCAGATTGTGCTGAAGTATGCTTCTGTTGCTGATGATGGCCCACAGTGCCTGAAGTCTTAGTTGCTAAATCTGCTTGAAGTCTGTCCCATTTAGCTCAGTGATAGTGCAATACAACAGGATGGATGGTATTCTGAATGTGAAGGTGTAACTTCATCTCCACAAGGACTGTGCAGTATCACTCATACCAATACAGCCAGCAGATTGGTGACGATGAAGTCAAGTAAGTTTTTCCCTCCTATTGGTTCCCTCATCACCTACCACAAACCCAGTGTAGCAGCATTGAATTTCATCAGCTATTCCCTGGACCACTCTCCCAAACTGTCTAGATCCTTCTGCAGCCTCCCCACCTCCTCAGTACTACCTGCCTGTCCGCCTAACTTCGTATCATCGGCGAACTTTGCCAGAATTCTCCCTGTCCCTTCATCCAGATCATTAATATATAAAATGAACAGCTGTGGCCCCAACACTGAACCCTGCAGGACCCCGCTTGTCACCAGCTGCCATTCCGAAAAAGAACCTTTTATCCCAACTCTCTGCCTTCTGTCAGACAGCCAATCCCCAACTTATGCCAGTAGCTTACCTTGAACACCAGGGGCCCTCACCTTACTCTGCAGCTTCCTGTGAGGCACCTTATCAAAGGCATTTTGGAAGTGTACATAGATGACATCCACTGGGTTTCCCTGGTCTAACCTACTTGTTACCTCTTCAAAGAATTCTAACAGGTTTGTCAGGCATGACCTTCCCTTACTAAATCCATGCTGACTTGTTCTAATCTGACCCTGCACTTCCAAGAATTTAGAAATTCCGTCCTTAACGATGGATTCTAGAATTTTACCTACAACCAAGGGTAGGCTCATCGGCCTATAATTTTCCATCTTCTGTCTTGGTCCTTTCTTGAACAAGGGAGTTACAATAGCAATTTTCCAATCATCTGGAACTTTCCTGATTCCAGTGATGTTTGAAAGATCACATTCAGCGCCTCCGCTATTTCTACAACTCAATCCTCAGTCGATTGGCGAGGATGAAGTCAAGTATGTTTTTCACTCCTGTTGGTTTCCTCACCACCTACCACAGACCCAGTGTAGCAGTGAAGTTCTTTAGGACATAACCACCTTGATCAGTAGTGCTACTGCTGAGCCAGTCTTGATGGTCAATGTTGAAATCCCCCACCTAAAGGACATGTTGTGCCCTTGCCACCCTCAATGCTTCCTCCAAGTTTGTTCAGCATTGAGGAGTACTGATTCATCAGCTGAGGGAGGATGGTATGTGATAATCAGCAGGACCTTTTTGCCCCCTTTTTAACCTGAAGCCATGAGACTTCAAGGGTCTGGCGTCAATTTTGAGGACTCCCAGGGCAACTCCCTCCTGACTGTTCACTAGCTAGATAGGATGTCAGCTGGGCAGGAGGTCAGGTTGACAGTAGAGGCCAGTGGTCAGTTCTGTCGAGGGTGTGGAGTCACAGACAGACAGGACAGGGAAGAAGGCTTTTGGCATACTGTCTTTCATCAGTCAGGGCACTGAGTATAAATGCTGGAAGTTATGTTGCACTTGTACAGGATGTTGGTGAGGCCACATTTGGAGTGTTATGCTCAGTTTTGGTCTCCCTGCTAGAGGAAGGATGTTGTTAAACTGGGAAGAGTTCAGAAGAAATTTACAGGGATGGTGCCAGGATGCAATGGTCTGAGTTATAGGGAAAGGTTGAACAACCTAAGACTTTTTTCTTTAGAGCTGAAGAGATTGAGGAAGTTTGTTATAGAAATGTATAATATCATGATAGGCATGGATAGAGTGAATGCACTCTGTCTTTTTTCCAGAATTGGGGAATCGAGGACAGGAGGGCATCGGTTTAAGGTTAGAGGGGAAAGAATAAAGGAGACCCTGAGGGGGACGTTTTGACGCAGAGGGTGGAATGCATCTGGAATGAGCTGCCAGCAGAAGGTTGATTACATTAACAACATCAAAAGGTATTTAGACAAGTACATAGATAGGAAAAGTTTAGAAGGAAATGGCTAAGTGCAGCGAAATGGGGTTAGCATGGATGGACAGTTTGGTAGGCATGGACCAATTTGGACCAAAGGGCTTGTCTCCGTGCTGTAGGACTCTATGACTCTATGTTAATGTTGGGTTGGGTTGGGTCACATTTGACTGATGCAAGGAGTTGCTAGGTAGATGTCAACTCAGATCTGATGGATGTGGGGGTTTGGAGCAGGTCTGGACATGACAGGGGTGTTAGATTTAATAATCTAACTTTCCTGATTAATTATTTTACTTAAATTCATCAGTACCTTCTGAAATTTCCGATGTAAATAGAGACTTTTGGAGTGTTCCAAGAATCGGAGAATTGTCTAGTGGAAAATCCAGTTTCCTGGGCAATACCTTCAGAGTGTGCTAGAATGGGGATTCCACAGAATATTCATGGTGACTCATCGTCGACACCAAATAATGACTGGCCTGCGTAAAATCCTTGACTTTATATCATTATAATAAATTTCTGCTGGTTTCTCTGATAGCATGATATCCAGACTCAGTCTCTTATGTTATGGTGGATAATATATAAGCATATATATACATTACTGGAGGCAAACTAAGATCGAAATGAAGATAAGTAATAACTGTAATCCAGGAGATAATGAAGTTCATTGATAACTCACTGTGAGATTGTAAAGTAGGTACAGCAACTTTGTTTTAGCTAGCACCTTATCAATGGGTATTCCTGATAAACCGACCAAAATTATGTGTTCAATATTGTGATCCATCATGATGTCCGTGTATTTCTGCTGTAAGCAAAGTCTAACAGTGATTCCACTAGCATGCTACAAAGACTGATTGAAACTTTATTCTTTTGTGTTTTCTATCCTTGTTTTAATCTTAACATCTGTCGATATTGCTGACAAGGACTTTATTATCTTAACTCCAAAGGAATCTTCCATAAAACTTGTAATGAATCAATCTATGCCTATTTAAACTGAAAATGTGGTCTACTCTGACTTGAACTAGACAAATGAAAAAGGGGCTACATGAGTTTTATTAATCTACTGTTTATTGAAAATGCTGGGAACAATCTGGGTCTTAATGACATTCTGTTGTGTTTCTAGAATTATTTCAGTTTTAGGAATTTAGCAATATAAAGTATTTAAAGGTATAAAAGTATAATGCTTTTTACTCCTGATGAGAAATGGGCCACAGATTCAAACTACAACCTGTAATGAGACAATCTGATTTGCTCAAAAGTCACTTGAATTAATTTCAACCACCACTTTGCACTTTAGTATTTAACTGTGCCATGTCCAGACTGTAACATTTCTAACCCCTGCACAATTGTTAGGATGTCAGAAAACACACAAGACCAGGCTATAGTCCAGCAGGTTTATTTGAAATCAGAAGCTTCTGGGGTTCTGCTGCTTCATCAGGTGAAGGTTAAACCTGTTGGATCATAACCTGGAGTTGTTGCATTCTGACTTTGCCTACTCCAGTCAAACACCGGCACCTCCACATCAATTGTTACGATGGGAAGCACTGACAAGAGCAATATCCAAGCCAACAGTCCTTAAAGATCATTGAAATGCTCCCTCTGCATTTCTATCCCCTTAATTCAAATTCCAGACAGTACCTCCTCCATTTTTGTAAGCCAGGAAAGGGAATCTCCAGACATTGCCTAGACCCACAGCACAGCCAATCATCGAGAGCAAGTAGTCAGTCTTCGAGGACCAGTTACCTCTCTTCACATTTTCATCATTTCTGTTCACTGCTGGATTGGCAGCACTCTTGGGGCAAAGAAAGGAATTGACTAAATTAGAAAGTAGATTTTCTCAATCTAAACTTAAGCACTTAGTTCAACTCTTCCCCACTGTAAAAACATTTCTTCATTCCCCAGTTAACAGCAATCACTTAGTAGTTTGGAAACAAGACGGGTGACTGCAGTTCACAAAAGCTAAAATCCCCAAAGAATCAGCACTTCTCAGGATTTTACATGAGTGTAATTTCATGTTTTGCTAAAATACTCACTGTATCTATTGGAGAGTGTGTTTCCTGTTCATTCTGTGAGAATTCAGATAAAGCCAACTCCCTCTGGTCCATCTTCAGACAGCCATGAATACTTTCTTCGCTTGCTCAGGAGCTGGATGTAAACCTTAAGGAGCAAATCTTGCCCGAAGATGTTCTATCTTTCCAAAATTCCAGGACTGTGATTAAGAACTGTTCAGCCTTTCACCAAGTAAATGACTGGTGAGAATGACAAGATGTGTCCAAAAGGGCAAGATCTAGTTGCTCAGGTCTGGGTGATGTCCACATTTCCTGACTATTTCTGATGCAATCTCCACACTAAAAATAATAGAATTTCAGGTTTGTTTCAGAATACTCAATGTCAGAATATATCTATTTTGCATCACATATTTCTCACCAATGCTTTGAAATGAGGAGGTCACACAATATAGAGAGAGGCCATGGCATGAATCAGCGTCTGCAGCTTTCACCGTGGGGTGGCTGTTACTCTGCACTACCTCAATGTTTCCAATTGACCAGGAATCTCTCCTACTATTCCTGCCTGCCATACAATTATCAGAAAGATTCAAAGATTGACTATTGAGTGACCATTCAGATTGAGGCTGAATGCAGCGCCAATATTTTGAAGTCTTGAGATTTCAAAGGACTTTGTCAGAGTGAACCAGACACAGGGGATTTGCTGTTGGGAAAATTAAAAATCCCATTCAGTTCCCTCACAGTCAGCTGGGGCATCATGACCAGGGCCTCCAAGCCCTCCGTTTCTTCCTCTACCGATGTTCCCAACAGTACCCTTCCATCGACACTCTCATTCGTTTGGCCAAACTGGTCCTGACACTTAACAATTTCTCCTTCGAATCCTCCCACTTCCTCCAGACCAAAGGGGTAGCCATGGGCACCCGAATGGGCCCCAGCTATGCCTGTCTCTTTGTTGGCTACGTAGAACAGTCCATCTTCCGTAATTACACCAGCACCACTCCCCACCTCCTCCTCCGCTACATTGATGGCTGCATTGGCACCACCTCGTGCTCCCGCAAGGAGGTTGAGCAATTCAACAACTTCACCAAAACATTCCACCCTGATTTTAAATTTACCTGGACCATCTCTGACACCTCCCTCCCCTTCCTGGACCTCTCCATCTCCATTAATGACGACCGACTTGACACTGACATTTTTTACAAACCTACCGACTTCCACAGCTACCTGGATTACACCTCTTCCCACCCTACCTCCTGCAAAAATGCCAGCCTGTATTTCCAATTCCTCCATCTCCGCCATATCTGCTCCCATGAGGACCAGTTCCACCACAGAACACAACAGATGGCCTCCTTCCAATTTCCCTTCCCACGTGGTTAATGATGCCCTCCAACGCATCTCGTCTACACCCCTCACCTCTGCCCTCAGACCCCACCCCTCCAACTGTAACAAGGACAGAACCCCTCTGGTGTTCACCTTCCACCCTACCAACCTTTGCATAAACCAAATCATCCAATGACATTTCCGCCACCTCCAAACGGACCCCACCACCAGGGATATATTTCTCTCCCCACCCCTTTCCGCCTTCCACAAAGACCATTTATCCGTGACTACCTGGTCAGGTCCACGCCCCCCTACAACCCACCCTCCCATGCTGGCACCTTCCCCTGCCACTGCAGGAATTGCAAAACCTGCGCCCACACCTCCTCCCTCACCTCCATCCAAGGCCCTAAAGGAGCCTTCCACATCCATCAAAGTTTTACCTGCACATCCACCAATATCATTTATTGTATCCATTGGTCCTCTCTATATTGGGAAGACTGGACATCTGCACCAATCAACCCCACTGCCCTGTGACCCAACATTTCATCTCCCCCTCCCACTCTGCCAAGGACATGGACGTCCTGGGCCTCCTTCACCGCTGCTCCCTCACCACCCGATGCTTGGAGGAAGAATGCCTCATCTTCCGCCTCGGAACACTTCAACCCCAGGGCATTAATGTGGACTTCAACAGTTTCCTCATTTCTCCTTCCCCCACCTCACCCCAGTTCCAAATTTCCAGCTCAGCACTGTCCCCATGACTTGTCCTACCAGCCTATCTTCTTTTCAATCTATCCACTCGACCCTCCTCCCTGACCTATCACCTTCAACACCTCCCCCACTCACCTATTGTACTCTATGCTACTTTCTCCCCACCTCCACCCTTCTCTCATTTATCTCTCTACCCTTCAGGCACTCTGCCTGTATTACTGATGAAGGGCTTTTGCCTGAAACATCGATTTTACTGCTCCTCAGATGCTGCCTGAACTGCTGTGCTTTTACAACACCACTAATCCAGCATCAGAAATTTCACATGGTCTGACAAATCTCTATCAACGGAATATATATGTTATATGTTTTTGGAGATATTTCCCTGGTGCCAGGATCAAGGATGTCTCAGAGAGGGTGCAAAATGTTCTCAAGGAGGAGGGGTACCAGCAAGAGGTCATTGTCCATATTGGAACCAATGACATAGGAAGGGGAAAGGTTGAGATTCTGAAGGGAGATTACAGAGAATTAGGCAGGAATTTAAAAAGGAGGTCCTCAAGAGTAGTAATATCTGCATTACTCCCAGTGCTATGAGCTAGTGAGAGCAGGAATAGGAGGATAGAGTAGATGAATGCATGGCTGAGGAGCCAGTGTATGGGAGAAGGATTCACATTTTTTTGGATCATTAGAATCTCCTTTGGGGTAGAAGTGACCTGTACAAGAAGGACGGATTGCACCTAATTTGGAAGGGGACTAATATACTGGCAGGGAAATTTGCTTGAGCTGCTCGGGAGGATTAAAACTAGTAAGGTGGGGGTTAGGGGGGTGGGACCCAGGGAGATAGTAAGGAAAGAGATCGATCTGAGATGGTACAGTTGAGAATAGGAGCAAGTCAAACAGGGCAGGCAGGGACAAGATAGGACTAATAAATTAAACAGCATTTATTTCAATGCAAGGGGCCTGACAGGGAAGACAGCTGAACTCAGGGCATGATTAGGAATGTGCGTCTGGAACATCCCAGCAATTACAGAAACATGGCTCAGGGATGAGCAGGACTGGCAGCTTAATGTTCCAGGATACAAATGCTACAGGAAGGATAGAAAGGGAGGCGAGAGAGGAGGGGGAGTGGCATTTGTGATAAGGGAGGATATTCCTGGAAATATATCCAGGGAAGTTATTTAGGTGGAACTGAGAAATAAGAAAAGGATGATTACCTTATTGGGATTGTATTATAGACCTCCTAATAGTCAGAGAGAAATTGAGAAACAAACTTGCAAGGAGATCTCAGTTTTCTGCAAAAATAATAGGGTGGCTATGGCCAGGGATCTTAACTTTCCAAACGTGGACTGGGACTGCCATAGTGTTAAGGGTTTAGATGGAGAGGAATTTGTTAAGCGCATTACAAGAACATTTTCTGATTCAGTATGTGGATGTACCTACTAGGGAAGGTGCAAAACTTGATCTACTCTTGGGAAATAAGGCAGGGCAGGTGACTGAGGTGTCAGTGGGGGAGCACTTTGGGGCCAGTGACCATAATTCTATTAGATTTAAAACTGTGATGGAAAAGGATAGATCAGATCTAAAAGTTGAATTTTTAAATTGGAAAAAGGCCAATTTTGACAGTATTAGGCAAGAACTTTCAAAAGCTGATTGGGGGTAGATGTTCGCAGGTAAAGGGACGGCTGGAAAATGGGAAGCCTTCAGAAATGAGATAATGAGAATCCAGAGAAAGTATATTCCTGTTAGGGTGAAAGGAAAGGCTGGTGGTATAGGGAATGCTGGATTACTAACGAAATTGCGGACTTGGTTAAGAAAAAGAAGGAAGCATATGTAAGGTATAGACAGGATAGATCGAGTGAATCCTAAGAAGAGTATAAAGGCAGTAGGAGTATACTTAAAAGGGAAAGCAGGAGGGTAAAAAGGGGACATGAAATAGCTTTGGCAAATAGAATTCAGGAGAATCCAAAGGGTTTTTACAAATACATTAAGGACAAAAGGGTAACAAGGGAGAGAGGAGGGCCCCTCAAAGATCAGCAAGGCGGCCAGTGAGCCTGAAGTTGGTGGTGGGCAAGTTGTTGGAGAGAATCCTGAGGCACAGGATATACATGTATTTGGAAAGGCAAGGACTAATTAGGGATAGTCAGCATGATTTTATGCGTGGGAAATCATGTCTCACAAACTTGATTGAGTTGTTTGAAGAAGTAACAAAGAGGATTGATGAGGGTAGAATGGTAGATGTGATCTATATGAACTTCAGTACGGTGTTCGACAAAGTTCCCCATGGAAGACTGGTTAGCAAGGTCAGATCTCATGGAATACAGGGAGAACTAGCCATTTGGATATGGAACTGTTTCAAAGGTAGAAGACAGAGGGTGGTGGTGGAGGGTTGTTTTTCAGTCTGGAGGCCTATGACCAGTGGAGTGCCACAATGATCGGTGCTGGGTCCTCTACTTATTGTCATTTACATAAATGATTTGGATGCAAGCATAAGAGGTCTAGTTAGTAAGTTTGCAGATGACACCAAAATTGGAGGTGTAGTGGACAAAGAAGAAGGTTACCTCAGATTACAACAGGATCTTGACCAGATGGGCCAATGGGCTGAGAAGTGGCAGATGGAATTTAATTCAGATAAATGCGAAGTGCTGCATTTTGGGAGGCCAAATCTTAGCAGGACTTATACACTTAATGGTAAGGTCCTAGGGAGTGTTGCTGAACAAAGAGATCTTGGAGTGCAGGTTCATAGCTCCTTGAAAGTGGAGTCGCAGGTCGATAGGATAGTGAAGAAGACATTTGGTATGCCTTCCTTTATTGATCCGAGTATTGAGTACAGGAGTTGGGAGCTCATGTTGCTGCTGCACAGGACATTGATTAGGCCACTGTTGGAATATTGCATGCAATTCTGGTCTCCTTCATATCGGAAAGATGTTGTGAAACTTGAAAGGGTTCACAAAAGATTTACAAGGATGTTGCCAGGTTTGGAGGATTTGGTCTATAGGGAGAGGCTGAACAGGCTGGGGCTGTTTTCCCTGGAGCATCAGAGGCTGAGGGGTGACCTTTTAGAGATTTACAAAATTATGAGGGGCATGGATAAGATAAATAGACAAAGTCTTTTCCCTGGGGTGTGGGAGTCCAGAATTAGAGGGCATAGGTTTAGGGTGAGAGGGGAAAGATATAAAAGAGACCTAAGGGGCAACTTTTTCACACAGAGGGTGGTACATGTATGGAATGAGCTACCAGAGGAAGTGATGGAGGCTGGTACAATATTTAAAAGGCATTTGGATGGGTGTATGAATAGGAAGTGTTTGGAGGTTCGGGCGCTTGCAAGTGGGACTAGATTGGATTAGGATATCTGGTTGGCATGGACGAGTTGGACCGCAGGTTCTGTTTCTATGCTGGACATCTCTATGACTCAATGACTCTCGGTGTTCCTGCTATAATGTGCGTTTTGTCATTGCGGTTTGGCTACAATGTGATTAATTAATTATGGGTGATGTTTGGATAATGCGAAGTTTCTCTTGAGCAGATTTTCTGTAGCAATCTACAACACAATTCTCTGTAACAATTTCAATAGCACGATTTTCTGTAGTGCGGAGTTCCAGAAGAACGCAACGGCTGCATTACAGCAAAACAACCTGTATCTAGATGCATCTGCTCCAAGCTCAGCGAGGTTACTCTCGTTTTTAAAATTATTTCACAAGATGTTAGCATCTTCACATTTGTTGCCCATTCTGGATTACCCTGATAATGAGTGACCTGTTGACCCAGGAGGACCTGTTAACTAACAAAAGATAGTTAACTGTTAATCGCAATGCTGTGCAGTCACACGTAGGCCAGACCTAGCAATCATGAGAAATATTTTTTGACAATGACTCTGGTGAAGCAGGTAGGTGTCTGCAATAACTGATGGTTGTTTTATGGCATCATTCAATTCCAGATTCTATTAATCACATGGAAACCTCACAAACCATTGTGATGAAATATGGAGATGTGGGCACCATGGTGGTTCAGTGGTTAGCACTGTTGCCTCACTCACCAGGAACTCAGGTTTGATTCCAGCCTTGGCTGACTGTCTCTGAGGAGTTTGCACATTTTCCCCGTGTCTGTGCGAGTTTCCTCTGGGTGCTCTGGTTTCCTGCAACAATCCAAGCAAGCTAGATGAATTGGCCATGCTATAAATTCCCCGTAGTGTTCAGGGATGTATAGGCTAGGTGCATGAGTCAGGGGTAAATATAGGATAAATGGGTAGGGGAATGGGTCTGGTTGGGTTACTCTTTGGAGATTCGATGTGGACTTGTTGGGCCAAAGGGCCTGTTTCCATACTGTATGGATGCTACGATTCTATGGCTCACAGCTTTTGGCAGTGTTGGGTACTTGTTTCCCTGATAATAGGAATAACCAGACAGGGAACTGCACAATGCCTTCGTGAATGCCTTTATTGCAGAAGTATGGCGTTAATGGTACATAGCAAGGTGATGCAAAGCACATCTGTCTGTGTTTTGCTCACATTCTTATACATTATTTCTTCATTCTATGCTCTCCCTTTACCCAATCCTCAGCCTCCACTTACTCTGAGTACTTCTAACCAATCACATCTTACATGTCCAATCACAAAATGTTTCTCTATGTCCTGTGATTATCTGCTAAGTTAAGCATGACCAAAATTTACTCATCAACACAACTTGTTCTGATTGTGATTGCCAGATGTTTCCTTTACAGGGTACTCGATATTTTGTTTGTCAACTGTACTGTTATAGTTAGCAACTGAGGGAATTTAAAATTCTCATAAAGTTATAGAGCACGGAAACAGACCCTTTGATCCAACTCATCCATGCTAACTATGTTTCCCAAACTAAACTAGTTCCACTTGCCTGCGTTTGGCCCTTTTGATTCCAATCACATTGTACATTATGAATCATTACCCATATGCAGCAGTCAGTATTCACTTCTTCTGATGTCGTAACTTGGGAGGGTTAAGGGCACGAGTAAAACAACATTTGATACATACATATAAAGCAAGAATAACAACAAGAAAGATGTTAATCTCCTGGAGGATAGATGTTTCAAGTGATCCTGACCAGTTATAGCCCAATTCTATATGGTACTTGAAAGGAGTTGTCTAAGTTTGTCGACCTCCTTGTGAATATGAGCAGTTGAATTTATGATCTCTTCAGAATTGGCCAGAATGTAGGTACAACACTCTTTTCCTACGTGGGCACAGGTCCGTCCTTTCTCAGATAGTAGCCAATCCAGGGCCATTTTGTAATTTTGTAATGTTCTTGTTCGAATAGCAACCATTTCTACATTACTCTTATCAAGGGCTTGGGAGGTGTCATGAACTACTTGTTCCAATATGGAATAGAGTAATTGAATCTCAGAAAAGGATTTATATGCAGCATATGGCCAATACCAAAGGTCAAAGAACTTGTCTATCTTAGAGTTGCAACGTTTATGGAGGATAAGGGATGAAAGGTAGAGTATGACACATAAAAGGGACTAAAAAAGCTAAATAAACAGAAACCAGATCATGACAGAGGTAACCACGTGGTAAGCATTATGTCCGCAAACAAAAAAAAGTACCATTGCACAGGATAAACTGAGTTATATAGTTCGGGAGCCAGGTGTGGTCAAAAGTTTCTGCTGATGTGAGATAATAAAATTAAGTTTAAATGGAAGACAAGCATCAGATGTGCCATTAAAATATTAGGTACAATTACTCTGACCTGCAAACCAACCCTTCGGCTTAAATCAAGTGCGACAAATAGAACATAACGGTTTTCCCACCATTGATGTATTAGTGATGGTGATACGGACGGTATTAAATTGAGGTTGATTCCAGCATTCAAATGCCGAAGAACTGTACCCTGTCAATTCCCACATACCTCTGGTGCCATTAATTTCCACCCAATATATCCCTTTCTCTGTGGAAGATGTGGCAGCCATGTGGGATTCGTTCTGGAGAGTGACCCATTCAGCCACTGCAGATACATTAAAAGGCATGGGTCTAAGGGGATACCGTCCTTTGAATGTATGGGAATATGAGAGCAAACCCAGCAGCTGGAGACATTCGTATGTCCAGGATAAACATAAGACATGCACAAAAAAGTATTCGCATACAACTTGTGCCTGACAGTGCATGTTCATGTGACCCAAGAGATCAAAACAATTACGAGTTCCAAAAATAAAAACTTTGTCACAATGGGGCAGGGGTGTTAGCCCTTTTGACATGTGATGCATGAATCCAAGTCTTCCTGCCCTGCATATTCATGGCTGAAGGTGATAGGAGAAGAACTTGATACCGACCTTCCCACTTGGCACCCAACGGTTCTTTGTGTATTTTCTTAACGTAGACCCACTTGCCGGGAATGATGTCGTGAACACCTTTAGGGGAATCTCCTCAAGCTGCTGACACCTGTTGGGAAGCAAAATGAACAGAATCGGTTAGATCCTGAAATACTTTAACAATGAATCACTCAATAGTTGACAATCTGCTGTTCTAAGATCAATTGTATCAGGTAAAGACATGAGTCTACCAGTTATCACCTCAGAAGGGCTCATACCTGTGGTTTAATTAGGGATAGCTCAAATGCTACATCATACCAGAGGCAGAGCTTGAGGCCAAGGCAATCCTTCCTGATGATAGTTAGCCGAGTGTTGGTTCAGAATCCGATTTGTGTGTTCCACCTGTCGCAGTGACTGAGGGTGATTAGGCCAATGCAATTCCCACTTAATACTCAGCAGTCTCTACACTTCCTGGCACAATGCATCTACAAATTGAGTCTCTTGGTCCAAATCTATACAACTTGGGAGTCCCCATCGGGGAATGTATTCCTTACAGAGGGCTGTAGTGGTATGATTGGACGTGGCTTGCCAAGTGGGAGATGCTTCCACCCAGCTTGACAATTTGTTAAGAGTGACTCAAACCTCGAAATATCCTTGACATTTTGGTCGGGATATCTAAGAAGATGTTGGAAGAGCCCAGCAGGTGCCAGAGGTCTCAATTGTGCAATCACTGTGGTTGGTCCAGGATTATTTTTGCATGTTGCGCAACGATTTGCCACAAATAGCGTATGTTACTTGAATCCTGTTCCTCACTAACTCTTTTAGAGCCTTGCCATCATCTGTAATGGAAACAAATGTCCCCACCAATAAATTTTCTGTGCCAGAAATGTCATTAGTATTCGTGGTGTTCTTTTTATTTTTTCCCTTTCTTTTGTTTTTTTTTAACCCCCACACTACCGCCTAACTGCGGTAGTGCTTATTTTTTCCCCTGCACCCATGGTGTGTGTATGCAATTGTGAGACACAGTAAGAGACACAAGTTGCACAAATCTTTATTTAATTTCCACCACCAGGAAGAAAGGAAACACCCAAATGGCCTGTGACAAGCAGTGCCCTTCACATCAAAGGGCAATGCTGTGTGATCAAACAGTGAAGGGGAGGGCAGGGACTAAAACAAAATAGAGTTGGAGGGGGAAATGATGCACCCCACTCCCTGCGGCGCCCACCTCTCCCTGAACAACTCCAGGGTGTTGGTGGACACCGCGTGCTCCTTCTTCAAGGACACCCGGGCCCTAACGTAACCGCGGAATAGGGGCAGGCAGTCGGCCCTAACGACCCCCTCCACGGCCCGTTGCCTGGACCTGTTTATGGCCAGTTTGGCCAGGCCCAGGAGCAGACCCACGAGGAGGTCTTCAGACCTGCCCTCCCTCCTCCGCACCGGGTGTCCGAAGATCAGGAGCGTGGGACTGAAGTGCAACCAAAAGCAGAGGAGGAGGTTTTTCAGAAAATCAAAAAGGGAGTTCAAACGCCCACACCCAATATACACATGGTCCACGGACTCCACAGCGCCACAGAACAAACAGTTGGGCTGGGAATCCATGAACCACCGCAAACTGCGGTTGCAGGGGATTGCTGCATGCAGCACCCTCCACCCCAGATCCCCGAGAGAAAGGGGGAGGACTCCCGCGTAGAGGGCCCTCCACTGGGGATCCCCACCGTCCGGTGGCAAATGGGCACGCCAGGGCGTGTCCGGACGGTGGATGATGGAGAAGAGGTGGACGGTGTGCAGCAGCAGTCGATACAAGGCCCGCCTTTTCACCCCCTGAAAAGAAACAAAATTAAAATTCCGGAGGTGGCTCAGGTTGTGGGGCACAGGCTCCCGCGGGAAGTACGGGACCTTGGGGCCACGGTGAAATTCCGTCCGGGCTGGGGTGAGCGCGGACGGGATCCCACTGCACACCTGAGCATCCTCCAACTGGTGCACTACGTCGGGCCCGAGCAACGCCGTTTTAAGGCGTCGGATGACGGTGGCCACGTACCGGACATCTACCGCTGCCCTGCTCGCTATGTTTGCGGCAATGTCCAGCCCAGGCCCCCGGCACCCAGCACGTCCCCGACCCTGGTCACCCTCGTCGCCACGGCCCTCCCCTCCGACAGCCACTCGAATCCGCAAGCACGGAGGTGCGGATTCCTGAGCAACTGCTCCCTGACGACAGCCGCTACTTCTGCCGGTGGGTAGGCGCGGCGCGATTCGACCATGTTCCAGACAGTGATCAGGTCCTAGTAAAAGACAGGCAGCACCTTGAGGGCGACCTCCAAACCGTCACGGTCGACGAACAGGAGCTGCGTGTCGTAGTTGAGGTTACGCACCTGGCGGAAAAAATAAGTCGCCAGGGCGCACCACCTAGGAGGAGGCTCGACGTAAAGGTATCGCTGCAAGGTCTGAAGGAGGAAGGTCGCGACCTGGGTGCGGACGCACACCAGCGACTGACTGCCCTCCTCAATAGGGAGACTCAGAACCTGCGCAGCGACCCAGTGCATCTTTTTGTCCCAGAAGAAGTTGACCAACGTTCTCTGGATGTCAGCGACAAAGCCAGGAGGAGGGACCAAAGTGACCAGCCGGTACCACAGCATGGCGGCCACCAGCTGGTTTATGACTAGCACTCGGCTCCTGTAAGATAGCACTCAGAGCAGTCCTGTCCAGCGGCCTAGGCGAGCCGAGACTTTGGCCTCCAGCTCCTAGTATTCGTGGTGTTACCGGTTTATTGGTCTCTCTGCCTTCAAACACCATTAACCACACACTTCAATGCATGCCCACTTTTCTTCCCATGAACACTGTCCCTTCATTGTCTTTAAATCTTGTCACTTGCGACTAAAGTCTGCAATTTAGTTATTACTGTCTCTTGTCAGCCATTACCTTCAGAGGCTGCCTTTCTAGCAGCTTCAAAAACAGTGAGAATTCCATGGGATTTTCTTTATTATGGACTTTACAGTTTAAAATGCAGACTTCTTGTGGTAATTGTACGGCATTTCGGAGATTATGAGCTTCACCCCCAATTCTAATTGGGGTTCCTGCAGCTAAGAGCACTTTGCTGTGCTGAAGTGCTCGCTGACAGACCTCCTTGGGCTATGACTTCATGCAGGCTAGTAACAGCCCAGCTGGCGTTCTGAGTACCATTCTCAACAAACAAAGATATGTCTATGAAGATAACTCAATCTGGATTCTGCAAGGGTTCCTTAGCCACCCGAGCTGCTGCAGAATTTCCGCACAATCATGTTCGCCTTTGACCTAATCAGTCTCTTCCCCTCCTCCTCCTCCCCACCCTCCCAACTCTCCCCCCAACCCCCCACCCCTCCACCAATTGGTTCTGCGGGGTTGGGAGCAAAATTGGACTGAACTGGCGGCAACAAGGTGGAGGTTGGGAGCTTCCAAGAGGGTGGGAGGCCTGATTCATAGACAACATGGCAAGGACTGTGTGAGGGCACTTCACAATCAGTTTCTGATTCAATACAGGATGCTGTGGCTATTAGCACCTTGGAGGTACCTTTCGTAGCTCTCAAACGGCTACCCCATCCCAGCGCCACTGGGTCCAACCGAGCATAACACAATAGTAGCTAATGGGCCAATGTCTGTCACTGTTTTCCTGGGGCAGTACAGCTTTCATATAACTGTCCTTTTCATGGACATGAAGAGTGAAAAGGTCTCCTGTTATTTGGGATACCCAAAGCTGAGGCTGAGCACACAGCAGATTTTAATTTTTGGAAGGCAGAATGCTACTTTGGGGTCAGTCTGCTTGGATTCACTCTTTTCTTTCAGGAGATCATTCAGTGGCGGAGCTAGATGTGCGCAACTACCAATCCAGTTTCACTTGAAATTACAATGACCTAGAAAAGATCTGAATTCCCGAATAGTAGTGGGTTATTTGGCTGTTCAAGTAACGGCTGTCCAGTCCTGCCTTATTTCATGTTTTCCTGCTGAAATGTTTTGTCCCAGGTATTCTACCTCTTCTTGGGCGAGTTGCACCTTCTTCAGGTTTGCCTTAAAGAGTACAAACGATCAAGGAGAATGCTTAAAACTGCCCTATGCTGTTCCTTAGTCTGGAATGCTATTTGAATATCACCCATATACTGAATCATTGTGGATGTTATCAGAGGCAATTCCCACAAATGATCTTGCAAGGCCATGTGGAATATAGTAGGGCGACTGTGAAAGCTCTGCAGTAGATGCATCCAGATATACTGTCGTTGTTGGCTGGGAAAAGCAAACCATGGTTGTCCCTCACAGGCCAAAGGAACGGACCCAAATCCGTTGGCCATGTCTATCACTGAAAAATATTTGTATTTGGGTGAAAGAGAATTAAAAATGGCACAGGGATCTGCAACCAAGGGTGCTTTTTGGTCAATGCATTGGGTCACTTTCCGGTAATCTACTGTAAGATGTGAAGTTCAGTCTGTCTTTTTAACCAGATGAACTATGGACTTCTACTGGTATACCTTGTTGCTCTAATCATTTGATTACAGGTAAAACATCAGCAATGGAGACAAAACTAATGGAGTATTGTTTAGTACATGCTGGGAGAACTCCAGTAAAAGTGGGTCATCTTTAACAGGTCGCAGTCATTTTTGTCCTTTGCCCAAATGGGATGATTCTGCCATTCTTCCTGTTTGAGATGTCGTATTGACCAAATAACATTAGATTAGATTACTTACAGAGTGGAAATAGGCCCTTCGGCCCAACAAATCCACACCGACCCGCCGAAGCGCAACCCACCCATACAATTACGTCTTACATAACACTACGGGCAATTTAGCATAACCAATTCACCTGACCTGCACATCTTTGGACTGTGGGAGGAAACCGGAGCATCCGGAGAAAACCCACGCAGACACGGGGAGAACGTGCAAACTCCACACAGTCGCCTGAGGCGGGAATTGAACCCGGGTCTCTGGCGCTGTGAGGCAGCAGTGCTAACCACTGTGCCACCATGCCGCCCACTAACATGGCCATTCTCAAAGTGTAACAGCAAATGTATTGAGTTAATACATCTATCGCTAATAGGGCCTGTGGTATGGGTCTAACCCATACAGATGTAAAAATCTCGTTGGCTTCAATCTTATTGGCAGAGGCTTAGTTTTCTCAAGTCTTAGTTCTTTCCCCCTACTCCTACAGCAGTTCTCCGCTATCCCTCCAAAGGTAAACTATGTCCATCAATTAAGGGTAAACATGTTAGTTCTGCACTAATGTCAAAAAGGCAGTCAACTTTCCTATCACCCACCCCATCAAAATATAGCAGCTATCCAAATGGTTCTCGATGGCCGTGAAAATAATGGGCTCAAAGATGGTGATGGGTTGCTCTAGTTTTTTATTAATGAGTTCTTTTACCTGAAGTTAAGTACAGCGCTGGAGCTGTTCCAATAACATAAGATGCTCGTTCAAGGACAACCTCTCCCATCCAGACTCTTTCTTATCCAGTTTGGGGGCCTGTTTTGTCAGTATTTCCCTTTTCTAAGTTGCACCTTTTAGCCAAATCACCCTCTTTTCCACAACTGTCGCACTTCCCTGGGTTTTTCTCAGTGTTAGGAGCCTCTATGGTCTGCATGGCTCTGAGCTTCAATTCTATATTTGCCCCCAGACGATTAGCTTCCTCTATTACTTCACCACAAGTGGGTGAGCTTTTATCCAAATCATGACATTGTACTTTTAACATCTTAGCTAGTTCAAACTGTAAGGCTGCTCCGAAAGCAGCCTTTACTAGGACCAAATTTCGTCCTCTTTCTCTGGATTGTTATTAGGAGCTAGACCAGGAAGCTTGATCCAGACATCAACAAATCTTTCTGCAAAGTTTTTAACATCTTCACTTCCATTCTGTTGGCATGCAGGTTTTTTACTCCAATCAGTTTTAGATGGTCCAAATTTTTGCAGCCAATTGTGGATTGCCTGCCAACTGTGATTTAAAGTCTGTTCTTCCTGTCCCATGTGGTTGTTAACCCTGCAGTACAATGTTTGTCCTGCATTGTTCCCCATTGTGGCAAACAAGATTAGAACTCCATCCATAGACTGTCAGGTAGATATTTTCTTGAGTTTTTCTAACCCTTTCCATGTTTTCATACCTCCCCTCTTCAGGTGTGGCAATTCTTTGGGCCTACTTTCAACTAGTTTGTCTCATGGATTAAAATTGGATAAATTTATATCTTATCCCAAACCTCTCCCTCAATCTTTACTTTTCTTCCCTTCTGTCGTTTCCTCCATACAGGCCTCATAACAACAGGGGGTGCCTCTTATCTTCTGAACTGATGGATGTGTCAGAACTTCCCTCAGGGCAGTGGGCACCACTGATAGTACGAATCTTATCTGGGCCATCACCTGGAGGGGCTGGTTGAGGCAAGGGTTTTGGATACAATGAGGCAATCACGTAGGGAGGAGGTGACGTGTGTGACGTAGTTTTAATTGTTCTAATTCCTTTTGAGTTTGTGACAATTCTTTCTCTGTGGTTTTTAATTCCTCTCAAACAGGTTTTATTTCCTCTCTTAGACTATGAATTTCTCTATCATAATTCAATTTTTCAATTATTTCTTGTCTCTATCTGAGTTGTTGTATTACACAGAGTGACCAGCAATTTTTTTTTCTTATTTTTATATGGGTAGTCTTTCCCCAGACCCATTTAATATCATCCAGGGACCACTGCCCATGGAGGGTCCATACTTTAGACAAATTTTAGTCAGAGTCGTAGGATGGTCAAGTTGTTGTTCAATATGTTCCCTTAATTTCTACAAGACTTCATCCACAACAATGTCAGGTGGTGCCTGACCACCTTTAACTTTGGTAGGTAGTTCAAATTTAGACATTATCCCTGGATTTCAGGTTAGATTTGAACCAAAATAGACTCTCTAAGAGTCATAGACAATGGCTCTCCTTTTTCTGTCCTATGTCTCAGATCGAAACTGTCTAGTAGTTTCAGATCGCGTCAGACAGGGAAAATCTCAGACCACCACTTCCCCGCTTTGGATGTTTATTACATGAAGAGTCCTTACCTCTCGGTGACGATTAGATTGAAATGATTTTCAAAACCTCTTCCCCTTTATCCTTTTGCGATCCTGCTGACTACGCCTAGTTGTTGGGTACTCATGTCCCCGATAGTAGGAATAACCAGGCAGGGATCTACACGATGTTTTCTTGAAATCTTTATTGCAGAAGCATGGTGTTAATGGTACATAGCAAGGTGATGCAAAGCAGATCTATCTGTATTTGCCTCACATTCTTATACTTTATTTCTCCATTCTATGCTCTCTTGTTTACCCAATCCTTAGTGTCCACTTATCATCCCATTTACTTCTAACCAATCACATTTTACATGTCCAACCACAAGACGTTTCTCGTTATTCTGTAGTTATCTGTTAAGCTAGGCATGACCAAAACTTGCTCATCAACATCACTTGCTCCTACCGTAATTGCCAGATGTTTCCTTTAAGGATAATTCACTTGCAACCAGTTTCATGCCTGCGGCTAATGTTTGAATTCCGATTGTCTCAACACAATAATGTCTTTCCTTTACCCTTCTCAGACTTACCCACATGAACTCTGTTGTATCCCACACAGGGGCTCCCCAATTTCAGAATGTTGGACTTACAAATGCGAGTAATTATGAACATGATCCTGTACTGATTTTCAAGTTTGAAGACCTGACATTTCTTACACTTATGAATGGCTGCTTCCCATTGTCCTGAATTGTGCTAATGACATGTAAACAAATTGACCTGGGAGCTGCCTGTATATTCCTCTCTTACCATGTCTGTGCTTTTTGATATGCCATTAATTATCGCAATTGATCCCTTGACACCACTAGATAGTTTGACACCCTTTGCATAAATATTGGCCCCAGTGCAGTTCAGACTATCCCAATGGTACAGCTGCACCTTTCCCTAGTGCAAATGGCGCACAGATCAGAGTGCATTTCTCCCACACCAGGCTTTCAGCAGTATACTTGTCTTCCTCATTGGATTTGGCCTATGCTAATTTACAGGCGAGTTAGGTAATCATCCAAAGGTTATAATCTTCAAATTCTGTAATTTGCTGTTACCTACACAGACCATTACCACTGGACCCTCCCCCTATCTTTGAAAATAGTTTTTCAACTCTGAGTAGATATCTGAAACCCTGGTACAATGGCAGGCAAAATAGCCACCTAATACTGAAGATTTGTGCTCCAGAATTTGCCGCTCCCCTAGCCAAGCTGTTCCAGTACAGTTACACTGGCATCTACCCAACAATGTGGAAAATTGTCTGGAAATAAAATGCAGGACAAACCCAGACAGTCCAGTTATTGCCCCATCAGTCTCCTCTTGTTCATCAGTATAGTGATGGAAGGTGTCATCAACAGTATTATTAAACAGCACCTGCTCAGCAATAGCCTGCTCAGTGACGCCCAGTTTGGATTCCACCAGGGCCACTCAGCTCCTGACCTCATTACAGCCTTGGTTTAAACATTGAAAAAAAAACTGAATTCCAGAGGTGAGGGGAGAGTGACAGGCCTTGACATCAAAATTGTAGCTAACTGAGTGTGGCATCAAGGATCAGAAACAAAACTGGAATCAATGGGAATCCAGGGGCAAATTCTTAGGTGGTTAGAGTCAAACCTGACACATAGGAAGGTGGTCATGGTTGTTGGAGGTCAGTCATCTCAGCTCCAGGACACTTATGCAGGAGTTCCTCAGGGTAGTGCCCTAGGCCCAACCATCTTCAGCTGCTTCATCAATGACCTTCCCTCCATCATAAGGTCAGAGGTGGGGATGTTCGATGATAATTGCACAATGTTGAGCACCATTTGCAACTCCTCAGATACTGAAGCAGTCCATGTTTAAATTTAAGAAGATCTTGACAATATCTAGGTTTGGGCTGACAAGTGACAAGTAACATTGACCACCTCCACTAAAAGTCATTCTAAATACCACCCCTTGACAGTCAATGGTGTTACCATTACCAAATCCCCCACTGTCATCATCCTGGGGGTTATCATTGACCAGAAACTTAACTGAACTTACCATATAAAAAACATTGGCTACAAGAGCAGGTCAGAGACAAGGGATACTGCAGCGAGTAACCCTGACTTCCCAAAGACTGTCCAATATCTACAAGGCACAAGTCAGGAATGTGATGGAATACTCCCCACTTGCCTGGATGAGTGCAGCTCCAACAACACTCAAGAAGCTTGACACCTTCCAGGATAAAGCAGCCCACTGATTGGTATTACATTCACAACCATCCACTCTCTGCACCAACGATGCTCAGGAGCAGCAGTTTTTACGATCTACAAGAACTATTGCAGAAATTCATTGAAGATCCTTAGACAGCACCTTTCAAACCCACTATCAGTTTCATCTCAAAGAACAAGGGCAACACCACCACCTTCAAGATCTCCTCCAAGCCATTTACTCTCCAGTTTTGGAAATATATTGCCATTCCTTCACTGTCACTGGATCAAAATCCTGGAATTCCCTCCCTAAAGGCATTGTGGGTCAACCCACAGCAGGTGGACTGCAGCAGTTCAAGAAGGCAGCTCACCACCACCTTCTCAAGAACAACTTGGGATGGGCTATAAATGTTGGCCCAGCTAGCGACACCCACATATCCCACAAATGAATAAAAAGAAGTGAGATAACGAGAGTTCAGAGTTCGTGTTAGAGTAAAAAGTAAGGCTGGTAGGATTAGAGAACAATAGATGAATAAAGATATTGAGGTTCTAGTCAAGAAAAAAAGAATCATATGTCTGATAGAGACAACTTGGTTTAAATAAACTTCTTGAGCAATATAAAGAGGGTAGGGGCATTCTTAAGATGGAGATCAGGAAAGCAAAGAGCAGAAATGAGATAGCTTTGGCAAATAAGGTTAAGGATAATCCAAAGAGATTCCACAGGTTTATTGGGAGAACTAGGAAGGGTCATGAAAAAGCTTTAGTGGGTAAGGTTAAGGATAATCCTAAAGCGTTCTACACTTATGTGAGGAACAAGAGGATGGCCAAATTGAGGGTCAGGCCGATCAGGGATAGTGAAGGGAACTTGAAGGGTCCTTAATGAATACTTTGCTTCAGTAGTCACTACTGGGAGGGAACTTGATGTTTCAGAGGACAGCATGAAACAGATTGATATGCTAGAATAGGTTGATGTTAGGAAGGAAGATGTGCAGAAAATTTTGAAAAACATAAGGATAGATAAATCCCCTGGTCCAGACAGGATAATTCTTAGGTTACTACAGTAAGTGAGGGAAGAGATTGCTGCACCTTTGCTGATGATTTGCCACTGGAATTGTAGCAGGTGATTAGAGGGTGGAAAATACTTGTTTGAGAAAGGGAAAAAGGATAATCCTTGGAATTATGTCAGTGGTGGGCAAATGCTGGAGAGTGCTCTGAGAGAGAGGATTTATGATTATTTGATTGATTGATTGTAGTTTGATTAGAGACAGTCAGCATGGCTTTGTGAGGGGCAGGTCATGCCTCACAAACTTATTGAATTCTTTGAGGATGTGATAAAACACATTGATGAAGGTAGAGCAGTGGATGTGGTATACATGAATTTTAGCAAGGTGTTTGATAATGTTCCACACAGTAGGCTCATTCAGAAAGTAAGGTGGCATGAGATACAGGGAAATCTGGCTGTCTGGATATAAATTGGCTGGCCCATAGAAGACAGAGGGTGGTGATAGATGGTAAGTATTTAGCCTGGAGCTTGGTGACCAATGGTGTTCTGCAGGGATCTGTTCTAGGACTCCTGCTCTTTGTGGTTTTTATAAATGACTTGGATGATATGAAAGTTGGTAGAGTTGTGGATTGTGTGGAGGGTTGTTGTGGGTTGCATTGGAACATTGATAGAATGCAGAACTGGGCTGATGGAGTTCAACCTGGAAAAGTGTGAAGTGATTCACTTTGGTGTACCATGCTTCTTTTTCCTAGGGATGAATTTCTGTTGTGTTTCCAGAAACTCCTGCCATCGCTGTTCCACTGTCTTTCCTGCTAGGCTCCTCTCCCAGTCGATTCTACCCAGCTCCTCCCTCAAACCTCTGTAGCTGCCTTTATTGGGCTATAACTTCAACAGATGAACCAACATGTAGCAATAACTTCAACAGATGAACCAACATCTAGCTGAAGAAATTCCTCCTCATCTTAATTTTCAAAGGTCATCCCTTCACTACGAGGAAGCATCTTCTCTACATCCACTCTATCCAGGTTTTCAGTATACCGTAAGTTTCAATGAAGTACCCCTCATCTTTCTAAGCTTCATCGATACTGACCCAGAGTCCTCTACCACTCCTCATATGTCAAGCCCTTTGTCCCCAGGATCATTCTTGTGAACCACTCATGTGAAATAACCCATTAATGTGTTGGATCTTTAGTTTGACCATATCAATAACCAATCAAAATTTAAGTGGCATTAGTAGCTGATGCACAGATTTGCCAGTCAATAAAATGAGACCACCGTGGAGATTTCTCACTAAAAGAGGCTGTCAAGTTTGAAATCTTTTGAAGACAGAAACTGCTGAGCTGTTTCTCTGTCTGTGACAGTGCGCTGCACTCCCAGGACTGTACCTGAGAGCCAAGTTAAATATATTGTTGGATATAATTTCAGTCATCTCAAAAAAAAAGACCTTAGATTATGTACAAGATCCATAGCAAGTATGACACCCTACTGCCCTCTACTACTCTTGAGGTAATTAGGGATGGACAATGAATACTGGTCTGGCCAGTGATGTATCCCTTGAATAAATATGCAAACAAAAACCTCATTTCAATCTGAACTGCCCTGCTATAAAGCAGCACTGCAGAATGGGAGCTTGTACATGTCCAATTGGGATCTCTGATGAGGAACAGGAGGGATACCAATAGCAACAGCACAAGGACAAACAGCAGCAACCCTCTCGACAGGCACATCCCTCTCCATCACACAGACATGGTGGAGACAGAGACCTAGTTCCAAGGGGGATATATGCCTGGCAAAAGGTATGTAAGTAGAGGATTGGCTTCCTCAATTGACAGATAAATAGTGCCTTGCAACAGTCAGACCTCTGTGCCATGTCTTTGCTGATATCTGCAGTCTCCTGGAAGAAAACCTCTTTCTAATGGAGTCAAGGTGGGTATGTATTATCAGTGTTGTCTAAGGTTAGTACAGCCCTGAACAGCTTCACGTCCAGACTCCAGTCAGCTGACCAAAAGTACATCTCTCAATGTGTGCTATACTATAACTGTCAAAGATGTTACTTTGATTCTGATGAGGCAACTGAAATTCTATGGATTATTGTCGTGTACGTACATGACCTTCTGCCAGTTTGGAGAAGTCTGATTGGATTCCAATGTAGAATTCAATTCCTTTAGAGGTTCCCTCCAGGGTAAGCCCTCGGATCAGGAGTATGGTCAGAATCACATAAGGTAATGTCGCAGTGAAATAAACCACCTGAGCACAGAATAAATTATTAGATATTCCCATATTCCCCATTTAAAGTATTCAACTTAACTGAATATTAAAGCAATAGGATTTTAATCGATGCAGAGAATGAAACAGAATAGAATTAGAGAATAATAATCAGCTGGAGTACATATTTGAAACTGAGATAGGTACTGTAACTGAAATTAAATCATACATTATTTTTCTAAGATATGATATATACTCATGAAAAGTTATATGTCGAAGGGTAAGATTTTAATTCAAAGATAGGGAGTTTGCTGTCACAAGAGAGAGATTTTGGAGAGATTGTAATCCATTCTGACCTATAAACAAGCTATTGTACTTACTATGTCGCAGACTGTTCCCATCAACCCAACCACCAACAGTAATGCAAGGGGATAATAGCTTGTAAGCAAACACGAGAAGCTGAACACATACCTTCACAGGTGTGCTGTTCTATATTGCTATCCAGTAAGTTTACATCACAGCATGTTTGGTTTCATATTCGAAGTGGGTAGTAGTACAAAAAATTTGTACTTTTGGGTTAAAGATCAGGGTTCAACACATGCATGAGGGAAACAAAATTCCCCAGAGTCCCTGTAGCAGTAACTGAAATCCTTAAAATGAGGGAGACATTGCAGGAATACTGCTGTTCTTTTCCTCAGGAGAAAGATCCACAGATCTCCCTCAGGCCTGAAGTGCCAATTAAGTTTTATGAATCTCCCACTCTTCAATGAGACACTGTTAACATTACCTGGGAGATAAACCAGCCACTTCACAAATAATTTATAAGCTCTAGTTTTATTGTTATAGAAATCTGTATTTTTATAATTGTTTTAATTCTACTCAGCACTAATCATTTACCTTTCCTGAAGATTTGATTCCTTTTGATAACACCGCCCCAATTATTAGCCAGGCCAGAAACAGACAGAGGGCTAAATACCAGACGATCTCCCCAGTCTCATCCATTGAACTTGTACGGCGTAAAACCACTTTACTGAACAAAATAACAATAGAAAACAGTTTGTCTAAGGTCAAATGTCTTTGCACAGAGACACCTTATAAGGTTAACAGGTTTTGTCTAGGTATTTTTCAATTATCCTGTTGAAAAGTGTTATTACATATCTTTGGAGCAGATAGGAAATGAACTCAGACCTGCTGGCTCAGTTGAAGGGACATTACCACCACATCACAAGGGATCTTCAAGATTTTGTTCACACTGTGAACGCTGATGAAATTCCTCAGATTCTAATTTAATTCAAAAACAAACATTCATAAGAAATGATTCATTGACTGCTTTACCATGCACAGGAACCCCTTCATTGACTTCCTGACTATAGATATGAATACAGGAACAGAGGAAGGCTATTTAACCCCTTGAGCCTGTCCTACCATTAAATGAGTTTGTGACTGATCTGGGACCTGACCTCCACCACCTCAGCTTCGCCCTCACTCCTTAATGAAATAGATAAAAGTCTGAGATGAATAAGGAAATCTAGCAACTCAGAGACACATGCTAAAGGCAAAACTGACCGACCCCAGCAACCTCTACATCTGGACAATGTTCCTTTTAATCACTGGAGAAAAATAGCAACTAACATGCTTACAGTGCACGGGCAGGATACATCCTCATGACTGATAACTTCACTAAACTAATAACTGTTTGATGAATTGGTAATATGATGAATGTAAGCATTACTTAAATAATTCCTACTATTGTCAGTTTATTTGGCATATCAAAGTAGATAGTATCTGACAATGGATCGCAGATCTTTGTCAAACCAACCTAAGGCATGTGTGTCAAAGGAGGAGTGACTCATATCCCCCTATCAGCTTACTATCCGAGGTTCAGAAAAGATTTACAAGGATGTTGCCATGGTTGGAGAATTTGAGCTGTAGAGAGAGGTTGAATAGGCTGCGGTTGTTTTCCCTTGAGCATCAGAGGCTGAGATTTATAAAATCATGAGGGGCATGGATAGGATAAATAGACAAGGTATTTTCCCTGGGGAGGGAAGTGTCCAGAACTGGAAGGCATAGGTTTAGAGTGAGGGGGAAAGGTATAAAAGAGTCCAAAGAGGCAACTTTTTCATGCAAGAGTCATACATGTATGGAATGAGCTGCCAAAGGAAGTGGTGGAGGCTAGTACAATTGCAACATTTAAAAGGCATCTGGATGGGTATATGAATAGGAAAGTTATGGAAGGATATGGGTCCAGTGCTGGCAAGTGGGACGAGATTGGGTTGGGATATCTGGTCAGCATGGACAAGTTGAACTGAAAAGTCTGTTTCAGTGCTGTACATCTCTATGACTCTATTAATGTTGTTAATACTGTTTCAATATATTTTTATAATTATTAAAAGGACAACAGGTACCTGTATAAAACAGTTTCATTTGTCTGTTTGCGACCTCTTATCTTTGGAAAAAAGGGTTATGTCAGGTTATATCTCAACATCAATGTGTGATATACCATTTCGAAAAATGGTCATGATGCCAGCAATATATCATGGCATGTGACATAGTGGTACAAAGTTCTCAGTCTCCATCTTACTGACCTCTAGCCTCTTGCAGCATGACATGCTGAGAAACATACTACAGTACATTTGATTATTGAGCTTGAGTCCAAACGCACAATTGTCAGTGACTGTAGTGTACACTAGTAAATATGAGGAGCTATAACAAGTCTATTGAATTCTTTAGTACTGCATAACCCACATTTCATCTTTATGTTATAGGCGTGAATAAAAGTGTCACAGTGTGATAGTTGCAAATCACCAGCATTTCATGCCATATCAAGTCAAGGCCAGAAAGAGAGAATACCCAAGGAACTAATAATAAAAGGGAACTTAAGCTAATTAATATCAGCAGTGAAAAAGTATTGGAAAAAACTAAGTGATGAAAAGCCAATAGATCCCCAGGACCTTAAGGGGTACATCCTCATCTGAAAGAGGTATCTACAGAGATAATGGACCAATGAGTGAATATGTTTCAGAATCCCTATGGTTTAGAATGTCTCAGTGAAATTAGCAAATGTACCATTACTTTCCAAGAAAAAACAGGAAAGTGAAAATAGGAACTGACTGACCAGGCAGCTGACATCAATTGATGGAAAAATGTTTTAATGTTATTATCAAGAGAAACCTAACAACCCATTACAAACATATTATACGATACATATTTACTAAATGAAAATCATATTCAATTAATTTGTTAGATGCTTTCTTGGTTACAAATAATGAAGAATTTGGATTTTCAAAGGTATTCAGTTATGTCGGAGAAAAGATTAGTGTACAAATAAAATGGTCATGGAGTTAAGGGGGCACATCAGCATGGATGGAGAATAGACAGCATGATTTCAAAAGGCAGATCATACTTGACTAACTTAATTGATAATTTTTAATGAAATAATGGATAATGCTGATGATGGAAATCCAATGTATGTTGTATATATCGATTTTAAAAATACATTTGACACATTAAAAAAACTGGTTAATAAAACTGATGCTTCTGGTATAGGAGGACCTGTGTCCAACTGTGTTTTAAAATGGCTTAAATGTAGAATACAATGAATTATAGGAATTGGTTATTGTCATAGTGAAGGATAATATACAGTGGTGTATCCCAAGGATCAATACTGGATCCATGATTTGATTTGCGTTTACTCTAAATAGCCTGACTCCAGAATGCAGAATAGTACTTCAAGATCTTGCGGAAGAAACCAGACTTCAAGAATTGGTGAGCAGTGACAATGATAGAAATTGCCTCCAACTTTAGACCATCAGACCATAAGACATAGAAGTGGAAGCAAGGCCATTTGGCCCATCGAGTCCACTCCGCCATTTAATCATACCTGATGAGCATTTCAACACCACTTACCCGCACACTCCTCGGAGGCCTTAATTCCTTGCGAAATCAAAAATTTATCAATCTCTGCCTTGAAGACATTTAACGTCCCAGCCTCCACTGTGCTCTGTGGCAATGAATTCCACAGGCCCACCACTCTCTGGCTGAAGACATGTCTCCTCATTTCCGTTCTGAATTGAACCCCTCTAATTCTAAAGTTGTGCCCACGGGTCCTAGTCTCCCCACCTAATGGAAACAACTTCCCAGAGTCCACCCTTTTAAGCCATGCATTATCTTGCAAGTTTCTATTAGATCTCCCCTCAACCTTCTAAACTCTAAACAATCCCAGGATCCTCAGTGTTCATCGTATGTTAGGCCACCATTCCAGGGATCATCCAGGTGAATCTCCGCTGGACACGCTCCAGTGCAGTGAGTCCTTCCTGAGGTGTGGGGCCCAAAATTGGACACACTACTCTAAATGGGGCCTAGCTAAAGTTTTATAAAGTCTCAGAAGCACATCGCTGCTTTTACATTCCAGCCCTCTTGAGATAAATGACAACATTACATTTGCTTTCTTAATCACAGATTCAACCTGCAAATTAACCTTTAGAGAATCCTGGACTAGCACTTCCAGATCCCTTTATACTTTGGCTTTAGGAATTTTCTTACCATTTAGAAAATAGTCCATGCCTGTATTCTTTTTTCCAAAGTGCAAGACCTCACATTTGCTCACTTTGAATTTCATCAGCCAGTTCCTGGACCACTCTCCTAAACTGTCTAAATCTTTCTGCAGCCTCCCCACCTCCTCAGTACTACCTGCCTGTCCACATAACTTCCTAAGATCGTCAAGCTTCACCAGATTGCCACCAGTCCCTTCATTCAGATCATTAACATAAAGTGAACAGCTGTGGCCCCTACACCAAACCCTGCGGGACACTACTGGTCACTGGCTGCCATTCCGAAAAAGAACCTTTTATCCCAATTCTCTGCCTTCTGTCAGACAGCCAATCCTCAATCCATGCCAGTAGCTCACCTCAAACACCATGGGCGCTCATCTTACTCAGCAGCCTCTCATGAGGCACCTTATCAAAGGCCTTTTGGAAGTCTAGATAGATTATTTTTACTGGGTTTCCCTGGTCTAACTTACTTGTTACCTCTTCAAAGTATTGAAAGGTTTGTCAGGCACAACCTCCCCTTACAAAATCCATGCTGACTTGTTCTAATCTGACCCTGCACTTCCAAGAATTTAGATGTCTCATCTTTAACAATGGATTCTAGAATTTTACCAACAACTTAGGTTAGGCTAATCGGCTTATAATTTTCCATCTTATGTCTTGATTCTTTCTTGAAGAAGGGGATAACAACAGCGATTTTCCAATCATCTGGGACTTTCACTGACACTAATCTTTGAAAGATCACAACCAACACCTCCGCTATTTCCTCTGAACTCTAGGATGTAGCCTATCGAGGCCAGGAGATTTAAGAATTTTTACATCTTTTAGCTTCTCTAGCATTTTCTCTTTTGTAATGGCTACCATACTCAACTCTGTCCCCTGACTCTCCTTAATTGTTGGGATATTACTCGTGTCTTCCACTGTGAAGATTGACGCAAAGTACTTATTAAGTTCTTCAGCTATTTCCTTATCTCCCAGCACTAGCCTTCCTACATCAATTTGGAGCAGCCTAATGTCTACTTTTGCCTCTCGTTTGTTTCTTATGTATTGAAAGAAACTTTTACTACCATTTCTAATATTACTGGCTAGTCTACCTTCATTTGATCTTCTCCTTTCTTATTTCTCTTTTTGTTATTCTTTGTTTGTTTTTGTACTCTTCCCAATCTTCTGATTTCCGAGCGCTCCTGGCCACTTTATAGACTCTCTCTTTTTCTTTGACACATTTCCTGACTTCCTTTGTCAGCTATGGCTGTCTAATCACCCCCACCCCCTCACCCGATAATCTTTATTTTCCTTGGGATGAACCTCTGTACTGTGTCCTAAATTACATCCAGAAACTCCTGCCATTGTTGCTCTGTCTTCCCCACTAGGCTCTGCTTCCAGTCAATTTTCTTCAGTTCTTCTCTCATGCGCCTGTGATTATCTTTATTTAACTGTAACAACATTACATCCGATTTTGCCTTCTCTCTTTCAAACTGCAGACTGAAATCTATCATATTCTGTTCGCTGCCTCCTACGTGTTCCCTTACTATGCCTCATTACATAGCACTAAGTCCAGAATAGCCTGCTCCCTTGTGGGCTCCATCATAAGCTGTTCCAAAAAGCCATTCTCTAAGCATTCCATGAATTCCCTTTCTATGGATCCACCGGCAACATTATTCACCCAGTCCACCTACATATTGAAGTCCCCCTTGCCTTTCTGACATGTCCTGTCTATTTCCCAGTCCATCTTACGCTACTGGTCTTGACCACTGTTAAGAGGTCTGCACATAACTCCCATCATGTTTTTTTGACCTTTGTGGTTCCTCAACTCCACCCACACAGACTCCAAATCATCTGACCCGAATGTCATTCAGTGCCATAGATTTAATTTCATTCTTAACTAACAAGGCAACCTGCCCCCTCCGCCCACCTCCCTGTCTTTTCGATAAGCTGTAAATCCTTGGATGTTTAACTGCCAGTCCTGAAACCCCTGTAATCACGTCTCTGTGATGCCTACATCATAATTATTCACAATGATTTGTGCCATTAATTCATCTACTTTGTTACGAATACTACGAGCATTCAGATGAAGCACCTTAATGATAATTTTCTTATCCTCATGATTTCTAGTAATAAATCCTAAGTTATCCTTCGTTTTTGCTTCATTCCTCGTCTGCCTTGAACTCAAACCCTGCACACATGCTAACTTGCTGCTTTACATGGATGAGTTCCAAATGCACAGATTTCATGTGTGATTTCATACTGAATGGCCCAAAAAGACCTGGACATTTCAGTTGTGGAAGTGACCAAGAAAAGAAACCCTGTTCAGCATCTGGAAGGGGCTGCTCTCCAATCATGTGTTGTTTCTCCCACATTTGCTACTGATAGGGTGACTAGTGCAGAAATGTGGGGGAGAAACAGCCTGTGATTGCAGGAGCAGTAAGCAGATGTGAGTGGGGGGGCACATAATCCTGAGCACCACAACAGTAATGATGTGAGAGGCTGTTGGGGAGATGTTCCTCTGGGGGAAGAGACTGCCAATGAGAGAGGCAATGAGGAGACACTGATGGGAACAAGGCTGCCATGAGGAGATGTTGCTGTGGGGCAAGCGCTGCCAAGAAGACAGTGGTTTCTGTTGGTAGAGACTACAAGGGGGAAATGGCGTTGCTAGGAGAGAAAGGCTACAATGTAGAGGCCAGGAAGAAAAGAAGGTGTAAAGGGAAAAGGCTGTGAAGGGAACAGAACAGCTTTAAACTTGTCAATTAAAAATTTACTGTTGGTCAGAAAAATGTCAAGCCTCTGAGACAATGAATTCCTTGCAAATAAATGTGACGTCTTTAGCTTAAGGCTGTGTAAATTCAAGACTGTACAGGAAAAAAAGCAGTGGATATTATTCTAATGCACACTATTATTTGGATAATTGAATACTGAATAGATTTATTTCAATAAAAACAGGTTTGTTTTTTGTGTTAACATCTCTCAAATTATTTTGCATACCATGAACACCTGAGATGCAAGGACTGTGTTAAAGTTAAACTTGCAATTTTTTTGTATGAACTGAGATCCCAAACAATGATAAACAGCTGCATTTTAATAGTGTTTTTCATGACTTTAAGATTTTTCAAAGTGTTAGTCAGTGAAGGAAACACTAGGGAAGTCTAATTAGATATTATAGTGGGAAGAAAAATAATCAAATAAGCAAACAATTAATTTAGGGGAGTCTATGGCAAAGGTGCATAACCTGAAAATTAGAGACAGAACCTTCAGGAGTGAAATTAGGAAACATTTACATAAGGCAGCTGGAAGAAGTTTAGAACTCAAATATGCAAGTAAGAATTGATGCTTGATTAAAAGCAATGTTGGATAAATTGTTAAATTAAAATCTATCGAGTCTAAGATATAGTAAAAAGGATAATAACTGCCCGGTTAAAATCCTCCAACTTCAAGCATATCCAATGAAAATGTGTTAGTTGTGACTTCACCAGTGTGGACAGGGTAGGGTAATGATTTTCTGTGCTGCAGTGTTCGTCAGTTATTTTTGAAAGAAGCTTTAGTTTCTAACTTCTGCCTATTGCCTTATACTGATTAAAATACTGCTGTGCTGACAATATTAATGCTTATCGTGGGTGCGCTGATTATATGTTTAATGGAGGATGATAATTGAGGATTCTTCAAATTCTGCTTTTGAGTTAGGTCTCAGTTCCATACTTGTCAACACGTGTACAGAAGATAATGTTACTGCCTGACTGCATCACCTAATGAAAGTGTGAGTGAGAATGGAAAAGGAACCCCTGAAAATCAAAAAAAAACATCAAAATGGAGCATTCAAAATCTAAAAGAAGCTTTTGAAAGAAAGATATTTGACCTCTGTGAAATGTTTATTCAGGCCAAATGGACAGGTAGATGGCAAATGGGATTTCATCCAAAGACACATGAAGTGATGCTTTTTTGGCAGAAGTGATGAGTAGAGGTAATACAGATTTAATGGCATTGTTCGAAAGAGCTTACGTGATTAAAAGTTGTTGGCAGTTGTTTCGCATTGATCATTGAAGGCAGCAAGATATTGGAATGTAAATGTGAAGAATTGATTAATACAGACAGGAAGCAGACAGCAATGTTTTTAAATTGGCAGGCTGGCCAATAAAAAACAGAACAGTCAAAGAAATGTGTCAGTGTAGTTCAATTCCCTGAGGGGTGTGCAGCATTGAGGTATTCATGCCACTCCCTAGTTCATCAGACCATAGCCATGTATTCCTTATATCCACCTGAGCCATCCTGGGCCATCACAGCATCCTCAATTCCAGCTACCTCCTCAAATAATAACTCATTCTTTCATCTCTTCACCTCTGAGACATTACCCTTTGGTAAAGTCAGGTTGTGGAAGACATGCAAACAACTATGATGCCGGACACATTGTTTATAGTCTACAGCACGGTACTTCATCGGTCGAAGTATCTTCCTCAGTAGCCCTATTGTGATGGTTTTGTGCCTTTAAGAGAGATGTATTATCTGCTGTTTCTCTTGCAGAGAGGTGTTGCCACAGAGACCAGACTGTCTGCTGCAGGCAGACAGTTGGTAAATAGTTTGGCAATATCCCTCAGTGTTTTTTTTCATGAGACAAAAGAGGCATAAATGGGTGAAGGGTTCATACAGACCCAGGAAAGGTTTAGCTTTTCTTTTAGTTCATGAGATGGTTTCTTCTGCTGCTGAGCTAACAGCTTGACTTCTCTGCTGTTAGAGTCTTAGGTGAAAGGCTTCCTCTTTGAAATAATATGAGGTAGACTATTTCTTTCAGTATTTTGTTCTGTTGGACAGGAGAGAGGCAGCACATGACAACTTTAACTGTTTTACTAAATTGCCTTGTCAAGTGTGTGTTTATGGGATGCTCCTTATATTGGAACAGTTGATAATGTTTTACTTAAGTACGAATCATCCTGTTAAGTATTTCAAAACAGTTAAAGTTATGCCATTTATTTTTGTATTTTAATTGCGTCATAAGGATAATGTTTGTTTTGATTAATGCCGAGTAGTCGACTAATCAAATCAAATCTGGAAGACAGCACCTTACACTAGCCTGGAAATAAATATTAAAGGTAGGGTCGAGGCTATCTCTTTACTATATCTTAGAAGGGTCTGGTCTCGTCCATAATACTGTGGTCTGCTTTAGAATGACCCCTGTGGAAGCACGCACAGTGCAGTACAACAACCCCACATCAGTCTGTGGATCCTCATGGGTGTCTACTGTATAAACTAACACTCTGAAAGAGTTAATGTTTGAGCTACATTGATCTCCACCCAATCTGCTGATGTCCCACAATTCTGGGTTAGGAATCAATTGGAGTCTGAACTGGTCTCCTGATGGAGATACACATGTCTTTGCTGCATATGGCTGATAATAAATCAAAATGCATTAAGGATTAGTGTAACCTGTACGTAGTTACTGTCATGTAATAAAATACACTGTGTAATCTAAGGCAAGTGCTGAGACTTACTCATGATCCATCGTACTCATAACTTGCTGGTGAGATAACTAACCCAGCACCTGAAAGTGGAGAAATTATTTGTTGAAGGTTAATTAAACAGTGAGAATGTGACTTTTTTGCCTCTCACCCGATCAAGTTCACCCATCTACCAATCTTTTCACCAGCTCTGAGAACAGAATATCCCACCCTTTATTTTGTTTGACTGGAGAATCTAGAACATGGAAGTCTAGCCTCAGGATAAAAGGTCACTTTCTGAGCACTAGGCTAAGCAGAAATTCATCAGATTGTGTTGAACGCCAGGCTGGAGGAGCCTCTACGTATTCTTTCTGCCCTTGTAACATATTTCAGTTTTGTCACTGATGTTAAGGGCAAAACTCTATATAAATCTAAGTAGTTGTTGTTAACATCCTTTTAAAACTATATTCCAGGGTGCGAATGGTATTAAGGGAGACTAAATTTGGTATTGTTTTCAATATTGTCTCTCATTCTACTCATTTTTTATAGGAATAAAGCTTTGTTAAATAGTCAATGCTGATGTGATTCCCTTGTGGGCTGATTTGGTTTGAAGGAGTTCCTGACGGTGCTTCATTGACAGCCTGACATTGCTCTGTTAAAACTACCTGGGTTAGTCTCTCCCAGTGAATTCAGCTCCTTCATATCATTAAACATCTGTTCACTCCCAATTTCCCTAATAAATTTCCCTGGATTATGGGTTAAACACAATACTATATTCAATTGATAATTCAAAGAAAGGGAGATCGGTCTTCAAACCCAAATATATAAGAAAATAAATATTTGTTTGATAAAATCTACACTGCTTAAATTCCTGTTAAAAGGAAAGCTGCGGTGTTACAAACCAGGGAAATACAAACTAAAGCAGGAGCCCCTGTTAGTATACAAGAGGAGAATAATGTAAATCTTGACTGCAATCAAACAGCTTCTCTCTCATTTACCAACGAACTATCCCAGGAGGAGTTGTTGGCCCAGCTATGCAGATTAGAGGTGTAGCTCTCTGAAACGTACTTACTCCTCGTATTGCTCACTCGGACCATGGTGAGGAATGGAGATTTCTGATCCATTTCGACAAGTTTCATTGTTTGTCTGCAGCCATGTTATATTAACAATTTCAAAATATCCATTGTCCAGAGAGAAATTGCAGATTGGATCTGGAAATTATGGAACAAGTTTTTAAAGGATAATTTACTTACTTAGGACGTACAGATTATTAGGAGGGCAGGCATTAACTGCTAATCTTAGTTGTGCAGGTCATTAGGCCTCTTTAGATGGCAGTTAACGGACAACCGCATTTGCTAAGATAAAACAGTTTATTATAGACCAGTCTGCCAATGAGGTACAGTCAACAATTCAAGAGTCTCCTGGTCACGTTCAATGAAGTCAACATTTTATTTCCAGTTTTTTGCTCAAATTCTTATATTTCAAATTCTAGTGATATAATTAAGGTCATTGTTCCACTCTGTCTGAATCAGTTTAATCCCTTTGCATGGCAACATTACAGATGGATCAGAACACAGAGTTATAGTCTGTACGCTGCACTCACACAGAGCCCAGCTCGGGCAAATCACTCTGTTTGCAATGGTCAATTTCACGGATTTTGAACTGCTTGTCACTGATAATATTGCATTCAATTATTAAGCGTGACTTCAATAACTGTTGATTTATCACACAAGATTTCAGAACTGGCAAGAACATGGACAAGAGTATACTACAGGACTTCAACATATTTCCAATGAAGGCTCAGTGAAGAACTTAAACAGAAAGAGTGATTATTGAATGAACCTCTGAGTGCACACGATCAGGGTGCACAAACCTCTCGGCATCATATCATCCCATAAATAGCAACTGCAGTTTTGCCAATTTCCTTCTGTTTCTTCCTCCTATTTAGTAAACCTTGTTTCTACTACTTTCTGGTTTGGAGACAGAATTTCAAACAGACACACAATGATTGGGCAATGAGAGCGGACGGACAGACTTGAAAGTAGAAGTTTTCAGAAAAATCAAAAGCAGCAACAGAAATGCACGGCATTGACAGAGAGCAGTGTTTTGGATGAAAATGAAATGTGTGCATTTAGGAAAAACAGGAAATGAAAGGGCATTAGTGAATAATGTGGCGCAAGGAAGAGGTGCTTGCTAGAAGCACAAATTCAATTGCAAAAAGTGCTTAGCATAAATTAGATCAATGAGTATAAATCAAATTTATATATGACCTAATAACAAATATTGTTACCAATATCATTTATCAGGATGGGTCTTTTTCCTAGGGTGGGTGAGTTCAAAACTAGGGGGCATCGTTTGAATGTGAGGAGTAAGATTTAAAAATGAAATAAGGGACAACCACAGAGATGTGGAATGAAATGCCACAGGAAGTGGTGGATGCAGGTACATTTACAACATTTAAAAGACATTTGGATAAGTACATGAATAGGAAAGGTTTGGAGGGATTTAGACCAAAAGTAGGCAAGCAGAAGCATGTTAGTTTGGGAACACAGTTGGCATGGACTGTTGGACCAAAGGATCTGCTTTCATGCTGTATGACTCTATTACTCATAATTGCATCAATACCATAGTAAGAACAAAACTCTGGGATAATGATACTAGAGAAAAATAATCAGTCCTCTGAGCACACACAATGTGTGCATAAACCTCATCAGTATCACATGATCCCATAAACTGCAACTACAGTTTTCCCAATTTTCATCTGTTTATTCTCCCTATTTGGTAAACTTCTTTTCTTTTCTACGTTCTAATTTGTGGGATAGAACATGAACCAAACACAAATTGTGTTGGACGGTGGCAGCAGCAGGACAGATTAGGAGTTTCAGAACATACAAAGGCAAGAAAGGAAATGCCAAGACAATGAGATGCAGCAGTGTTTTGGATGAAACTGAAATGTTTGCATTTGGAAAAGATTGGAAAAGAAAGGGCATTAGTGATGAAAGTGGTGTCAGAAAGAAGTAGGAAGAAGTGTTTGATAAAAGCACCAATTCAAATGCACTTGAGACAAACTAGATGATTTATGAGTTCCAATTAAAATTATATATGATCTAACAATAAATAGTATTGCTGATATCATTAGTTCAGAAAAGATAGAACAGGATGTTGCCAGGAATGGAGGGATTCAGTTATAAAGAAACACTGGGTGGACTGGGACTTTTTTGTGCAAAGTAGGAGGATGAGAGATTACCTTATTGAGGTTTATAAAGTCATGAGGGACATGGATAAGGTGAATAGCAATAGTCTCTTCCCTAGTGTGGGCGTGTTCAAAACTTAAGGGTATATTTTTAAAAGATGAGAGGAGAAAGATTCAAAAATGACATGAGGGGCAACTTTTTCATACAGAGAGTGGTTCGTATGTGGAATGAACTGCCAGAGGAAGGATGGATGCAGATACAGTTACAACATTTGCAAGACATTTGGATAAATACTTGAATAGGAAAGAATTGGAGGGATGTGGGCCAGACACAGGCAAGTGGGACTAGTTTAGTTAGGGAATATGGTCGGCATGGACTAGTTGGACCAAAGGGTCCATTTCCAAACTGTTATGACTTTGCAACTCTAACTTGAAATGGTATCAATACCAAAGGAACAACAAAACTTTGGGATAATGACAGTAGAGTGAAAGAACCTAACCTCAGGAAATCAAGAATTAGAATCAGTTTGGGTGGATCTCAGTAAAATCAAGGGGGAGAAAGCACTTGCGTACGTTATTACACAGCCCCCAACAGTAGCTGCAGAGTAGGGCAGAGTGAATGTCAGGAGACTTGTGCTCCATGTAATTTGGGTAATCATTGATCATTGACAAATTTACTCTTCATATAGACTGGGCAAACATTAATAGCAGTGACAGCTTGCAGGACAAGTACAGAGAAAGTTCGCAATTGATCTCCTAGATCAGTGTGTTCACGAATCAACGAGGAGGCAATTTTGGATCAAGCATTCTGTATGAGAAAGGACTAATTAACACCCCTGTAGAGAAGGAGTCTCTAGGGAAGACTGACTGACAGTAATATGAAATAGTTTAACATTGAAATGCTTTCACAATCAGTCAAATCTCGGGCCTTGTATCTAAATAGCAGACAGGTCAACTATGATAGACTGGGAAACTCAATTAAAAGTTGAGGTAGTAGGTAAGCAGAAGTAGAATTTGAAGACAATCTACGATAAATATAATTTAATGTAAAATCCACACTTTATGTACATTCCTTTAAGGCAAAAACACTGCACAGAAAATGTAGTCCAACTGTGGTGACAAAGAGACGTAAAGACAACATTCAATGCAAGTTAAAATCTAAGAATATTGCCCTAAACGGTAGTGAGCTGAGGTTTGGGGTATTGAAGACTTCAGTAAAGGACAAGAAAAGAAAAATGAAAATCAGAATTGGCTAACAAGAGAGACATGAAAGCAGATTTTAAATGTTTCTGTGGGTATATGAATCTGAAACAATTAGACGAAAGAAAAATATGCCCATTTGATGCAGAGAGAGGTGAAATTGGGATTTGACAAAGATTTTGAAATTAATGAACATAGTCCAGCCATTTCAGAAAAAAAGAAGGAAGCATAGACCGGTTAGCCTAGTGGGCAAAATGCTGGATTCTATCATAACAGTAACACACTTACAGATGATGGAGTAGATCCAATTTACAGGAGTCATAGTTATGTTTTACAAACCTTCCCTCATTTAAAATGAAACTAAAATGTTCCTGAGAGGAGAATGGTGGGAAGACTATGGCTCTGCTCAGAAATTAGGACATCATGAACAACAAACCAAACCCAAAACTGACTGAAAATCAAATTGGTCAGACTATTGAGTACAGGAGTTGAGAAGTCACGTTGCAGCTTACAGGACATTTTTAGGCAAATTTTAGAATATTGCGTGCAATTCTGGTCTCCTCCTATTGGAAGGATGTTGTGAAACTTGAAAATGTGCACAAAAGATTTACAAGGATGATGCCAAGGTTGGAGATTTGAGCAATAGGGAGAGGTTGAATAGGCTGGGGCTGTTTTCCCAGGAGCGTCAGAGGCTGAGGGGTAGGATAAACAGACAAAGTCTTTTTCCTGGGGTTGGAGAGTCCAGAACTAGAGGGCACAGGTTTAGGGTGAGAGGGGAAAAATATAAAAGAGACTTAAGGGGCAACTTTTCTATGCAGATGGTGGTAAATGTATGGAATGAGCTGCCAGAGGAAGTGGTGGAAGCTAGTAGAATTGCAATATTTAAAAGGCATCTGGATGGGCATATGATTAGGAAGGGTTTGGAGAGATATTGGCTGGGTGTTGGCAGGTGGGAGTAGATTGGGTTGGGATATCTGGTCGGCATGGACAAGTTGGACCGAAGGGCCTGTTTCTTTGCTGTACGTCTCTATGACTATGGAGAGAAAGTGAGAGAGCGAGAGAGCAAGAATGAGAGTGAGAGACAGAGAGGGACAGAGAGGGATAGAATGCAGCTGCTCTGAAGGCAAGAAATAACTTTTTGTGTTAGCAGCCAATTCTGGTAAGAGTTGACTCTGCTGGTATCTTGGGGTTTTGCTGCCTAGATTAGAAAACGTTTTAGGAATTAATTGTTAAATGGTGTATGCAGAACCTTTGTTCTTCCACTGACCCTTCTTCAACTAGCCCAACAAGACGTAGAAGAAAGTGAGGAATGCAGATGCCAGAGAGTCAGAGACCAAAAGCATACTGCTGGAAAAGTACAACAGGTCAGGCAGCATCTGATGAATACGAGAGTTGACATTTCGGGCATAAACCCCATTCTGAAAGAAGGGCTTCTGCCCAAAACATCGGCTCTCCTGTCCCACTGATGCTGCCTGACCCGCTGTGCTTTTCCAACCCCATACTTTTTGATTTCAACTGGGTGTGGCCAGCCAATCATGTATTGCCCATGACCATCATAGTTGTACAGTGCCATCACAGAGCAGTGTCTGTCAGAAGGCCAGCAGAATGCCTTGTATTCAAGAGCAAAAAATACCAGCTTTATATGAGGGGAACAAATATGAGACCACCTGACATTTACACATTGCTTCTGCAACTCTCACTCTCCCCTGCTGAATTGCAGAATTTCAATTGGCACATGGTCTGTTCCTGCGTCATAAACCCGATGTGATCCTGGCAACCATATTGATGAGCAGGCAGCAAGATGTTTGCATCTCACCTTAACTGGGCACAGACAAATTGTGCAGTACAATTCCCTGCTGTCAGAACATTATTAGTCAGCAATTTTAACACACTGAAGTTAATGAAAAAGTTGAAATTTAAGTCAGAATTCAGACAATTTACAATTGTCTGTTCTGATATAATGTATATTTATGGCCCAAAGTGTACTAAATTCCCGGCAATAGAAATTATTATTTTCATGAATGCTTACCCTATATTCAAAAAAAAGGTATCGTTGATTATCCTTGGAAATCCAATGACTCAATAATATTCTTGCTACTGACATCTATGCAAGATGTTCTATGCAAAACGATTGTCCATTTCTCTCACTCATTCAGATTGACAGAATGAGCAATCAGTCCCAACAGAATTGAGCACTGTCCCTTTGAGAGTCCTGCTGCATGTTTCATCCACTCCCCACCAACTGAAGCACTCTACTCACGGCAATGGTGATTGGAAGGATGCAAACAGGTAGTACAGACTGTAGGCGAGGACACAGGTATATGAAATGTTGTCAAATGCTGTAAATACAATGGTATTTATGCCCAAACCTTAAAATTAAATAAGAAGCATGAGATTAGTTTTGAAACTGTTTTGAAATAAATTAAGAGACATTGAACCATAGAGTCCTACAGCACGGCAGCAGGCCCTTTGGCCCAAACTGCCCCATGCTGACCAAAATGTCACTCTACAAAATACCCTGGAAGAACTGCAACAAACATTACATTGGATAGATGGGCAGGAAAATTGCCAACAGGATACACGAGCACCAAGTAGCCACCAAAAGACATAACCAACTATCACTGGTATCCTTACACACAGATGAAATGGGACACTAGTTCGACTGGGACAATACATCCATCCTGGGACAGGCTAAACAAAGACACCCATGGGAATTCCTAGAAGCCTGGCATTCAAACCGAAACTCCATCAGCAAATACATCGATCTGGACCCCATTTGGACTTAGAAAAAGAACCAGAAGATATCACCCATCATGACAGACTGAGACTCGTAAAGAGAAAGTAGGACAGAACACCAGCGCTTCAACAGAGGCTCACTGATTATGTTACCTAGCAAAATGTCTGAGAACAAATGTACCAACGCAGCGAGCAAACTTACAACCTGAACCACAACCTGAGCTACTAACCTTCTCAAAAATTGCAAATGTCCATCTGTCCTAATCCCATTTCCCTGCACTTGGCCCATATCCTTCTAATTCTTTCCTATCCATCTATTTGTCCAAATGGCTTTTAAATGTTGTTAATATACCCACTTCCACTGGCAGCTCATTCCATATGCATACCACTCTCCTTATGAAAAAGGTTGCCCTTCAGTTTTATTCCCTTTTATTCTTTTCCTCTAACCTTAAACTGATGCCCTTTGGTCCTCAATTCCCCAATTCTGTGAAAAGACAGAGCATTCACCCTACCTATGCCTCTTATCATCTTATACACCTCTATAAGATCCTCCCTCAGTCTCCTACACTCTAAAGAAAAAAGGTCCTAGCTTGTCCAAGCTCTCCCTATAACTCAGACCATTGAGTCCAAGCAACATCCTTGTAAATTTCTACTGCACTCTTTCCAGTTTAATAACATATTTCCAATAACAAAGTGACCAAAACTGAACACAATACTTCAAGCGCAGCATCACGAATGTCCTGTTTAACTGCAACATAACTCCCCAATTTCTATACTCATTGGCCAGACTGATGAAGGCCAGTGTGCCAAAAGCCTTCTTCACTGCCCTATCTACCTGTGACTCCACTTTCAGTAAACTGGGAATCCCTGAACTCTAAGATCCTTCTGTTCCACTCACTCCTTACAGCCTTACCATTCACCATGAAACTCCTACCTTGATTTGATTTTCCAAAATGCAAGACCTCACGCTTATCTATATTAAGTTCCACTTGCCATTTCTCGGACCACTCCCAGCTGATCAAGGTCCTGTTGCAATTTATGATAACCTTCCTCACTCTCCATTATACCACCTATTTTAGCGTCGTCAGCAAAGTTACTAATCACGCTTTGAACATTCTCATCCAAATCATTCATATAGATAACAAACAGTAATGGGCCAAGCACCAACCTCTGAAGCATTCCACTTGTTGCAGTCCAACAAGCAGCTTTCCGTTATTACCCACTGCTTTCTACCATCAAGCCAATTGTGGATCCAATGTGCCAGCTCCAACTGGATTACATGCGATCTAGCCTTTCAGAGCAGCCTACCATGTGGAATCTTATCAAAGGCCATACTGAAATCCATTTTGACTATGTCTACCGCCCCACCCTCAACCACCTTCCTGGTCACTTCACCAAAGGTTGCTAACAAATTTGTGAGGCATAGTCTCTCATTCACAAAACCATGCTGACTACTCCTAAACAAACCGTTTTTCCAAACGCATGTACACCTTACCCGTAGAATCTTCTCAAGCAACTTACCTACCATACATGTTAGGCTTACTGATCTATCGTACCCAAGCTTTTCTTTACAGCCCTTCTTGAATAAGGGCACACCATTCCTCCTCACAGAATTAGCTGGTAGACAAAATCAATCTTATCTAGTTGCCAGTTGGCATTGCAATTTCTGTTGTTGTTTGTATTTCCAGAGGATTATGTGCGCACGTGATGGATGAGTATAAGCTGTACTTTAATTCCAAGAACCTTAATTTGGATAGATATGTTTCTAAATTATTGAAATGTAAAATTCTTGAGTCATTCAACTTCAAATGTCGCATTTTCATTGCATTTGCAACAAAAATCCTGAACAATATAGGCTGAGATTTTCAGGATTCCAGATATGCTGTCATCAGTTATGTATTTTAGAAGGGATTGAAATGGATGTTGATCTAAGAAATAATTTACTAATAAAGCCAATAGTCTGAGATTTTACTGGCCTGTCCCAGTGTCATACCAAAGGCAAAGGAGCTGCTCCGAATCCTATGTAAACAGCAAACTACTCAATGAGGCAGCATGTCTTAACAGCAAGGCGAGAACATCGAGGACATTACCTTTCACTGTGAATGAAAATAAGAAAGGTATCCACTTATAGTCTTTTGCATAAACGTAAGACATCTCTAAGCACCTTACAGATAATTTATAAGGGGAGGAAACGGCCTGGTGGTATTATTGCTGAACTGTTAATCCAGAGACCAAGATAATGTTCTGGGAACCAGGGTTCGATTCCTGTCATAACAGATGGCAAAATTTGAATTCAATACAAATCTGGAATGAAGAATTTAATGATAACTCATAAAAAGGTTGACTCTTTATTTTTTACAGTTGGAAAAGACCATTTCAATTAGTTCTTGTATAACGGACTATAATTGCTGTTTCTTGTCCTTTTTTGTGTGCAATAAACTGGCTTATTTATAAGATAGAGTAAATGATAGCATCTTACATTGAGTTTGAAAGTGATGTAGTTCAATCAAAAATGATTATATTAAATATAAACAAAGGGATTTAATAAACGGTGAAGATAAAGATTAGCTATGGGTGGATTACGACCCAAAATGAAAGGTACGACAGTAGACATTTAATGGTTAACACTGAAAGACAAACAAAGATGATGGAATACCACAGGTCACAACAGCATATGTTTTTGGTGGGGATAGATATTATATGGAACTGTAGGCTAATCCACAACATTCCTGTACACTCCCTGACCTCATTCCCAAAGCATGGAGCATTGGTGGGTGTTAAAGTCAGTAACTCTCTCATCATACACAAATAATTAATGGTCAAATGATTTGTTAAAGACTCAGTTGACCACAGTATTACACTGCGCACACCATCAAACAGTTGGTGTAGGCAGGAGCGTGATTCCTTTCTTATAACAATCAAGTTGTCTGGTATCATCACTGGGTGGGATGTTCTTCATGGTGTTTCATAAGTGCCCACCTGTAGTGCTTTAAGGCTCGCTTTGGATTCTGAGCTCACTGCTGATTCTGCCTGGATGAGGTGGGAGGCATACCAGCTAATTTCACTCTCTGTAATTAGCAATGAAAATACATTCTTTTAAAGCACAGAAACCTCCCAAGTATAGTGTTCCAACTGCAGGTAACAAAACAAATCTAAGATCATAATGGATCAAAGGAAGACACCTGTAAAGTGTCAAAAAGAAAGTAAATAAAAGATTCAGAGCATTTTAGTAAAGGAGAACCAAGGAAAACATTGATAAAATGGACTATGAAACTAAACGAGTGAGAAACAAAAGCAGAGTGTAAATGTTTTTATATACATGTAAAAAGGAATAGAACAGCAAAAGCAAACGTAAATCCATTAGAAGCAGACACAATTCCAGCCCACTTAGAAAATATGATTGGATTTGGAAGAGTCTACATGGATTTAGGAAAGGAAAATCATCTTTGACAAACCTGGGAGAGTTTAAGGATCTAAATAATATATTAAATAAGAACCGATAGATGTTGTCGGTTTAGGTTTTCAGAATGTTTTCAAAAAGGTTCCACACTGGAGTGAAAAAAATTAGAGCACATGGGAGTTGGGGAGGAATATATTAGCATGGATTGAGAACTGATTAATGGACATGAAAGAGTATAAGAACAACTGATTCAATTTTAGTTTAGTAAGCTTCAATTAGTGTGGTTCCAAAGGGGTCAGTGTTTAGGCTCCAGCTATTTATAATCTGTAGGAATGATTTGAAGAAAAACAAAATACTGCAGAGGCTGGGAATCTTAAAGAAACAAACAGAACACTCGAGAAACTCAGCAGGCCTGGTAGCATCCGTGCAGAAAGAAAGAGTTAACATTTTGAGTTCATTATGACTCTTCAGTCAGGGTTCAACATCATATTTCCAAATTTGCAGATGGAGTTTAGAAGAATGATAGGTGATCTAATGCCATCATACAAAAGTCTTGCAGGGATTGACATGGTCAACGCAGGAGGAAGGTTTCCTATATTACAATAAAGGGTGAGTCATTTTGGACTGTAATTTTTTGGAATTTCATCAATCAATCAAAAATAGGGGCAGTGAATATTCAGAAATCTTTGCCCCAAACGACAATGAAAACTCAATAGTTGAGCTTGCCCAAGGCTGAAACTGATTTATGCCTATAAATCAAGGGACACGAGATTATTACAGGAAACTGTTGTTTTACTTAAATCTCATTGCAAAGCTATCTGTTTGAAAATAGTACACAAACATGCTTACATTATGAACGTGGAGTAACAAAGGTCTTTCACCAGTTTGGATAACAAGGAGACTCCCCTGTTCCATTAACATCTCCTTAAGATAATTATACTGGAAAAGGTCTTCACTAATTCACTCACTCAAGTTTCAGAGGTTCTTGCAGATCCCAGCAGAATCACCTACAACATCATGTTTACAAATAGGTTCTGTCAAATTCAGAAGTCAACAAACGGATCTCTCCAGCATCTCCACTCTGTCTACCTCAATTAATGACATCAAGTCATACAGTGTTACAGCATAGGAAGATGCTCTTCAACCTATTGTTTCTGTACCAGTTATCAAGAACTGATCTACTCTAATCCCATTTCCCAGCACTTAGCCTTGTATCCTTTGGTGTTTCAAGTGATCATCTAGACTGTTTTTAAATGCTGTAGTGGTTCCTGCCTCTACCACCGTTTCAGAAAGTGAATTTGAAACAGTGAAAGGGGATATTCCACTGTTTTAATTGTGAACAACATCTCTGCAAGGCGATCTAACACCAACATCTGGTGAAGTAAATATAGTGACTATATTCATGGGTATAAAACACAATTGCTCATTTAAACTGTTGCCAAATCAAGACTGCTCAGAACACTAATCTGTAACATGGGCACAGCTTTCCACACTGCATCCGGTCCAAGGCTGGCAAACTGCCCAAAGGAAGTTTCCAGGAAAAACATTGGCATCCCAGTGACTGCCAGCATCAGAATGTAGGGAATAAGGAAAGCACCTGCAAAATATAGAAAAGGGAAAGTCAAATAAATTGCTTGAATATTAATGTCACCAGGTTTCATAACTAATAGTTCATTTCGTATTAATACTGGAATGAAATGTTGTTGACAGAAGAGTGTGGCTGCAGATTGTAGATTGCGTCTTTTTTGTATTTAGATCCTGTGTACAATCAACATTCAGGGACCTATACAACAGTGTTGCTCCTAAAACCTTAGGTCAGCCACACCTGCTGATTTCTCCAGCATTCTCTATTTGTTTTACGCACCGAGCATGCGCGTTATTTTGCTTTTATTTAGCTTTGATAATTGTACTTGGCAGCCTCAGGATGACTGTCAGGAGGAAAATGCATGATTCCAATGGCCAGGAGGTTGGAAAGGGCCTCTTTATAGGATTGAAGCTTGGAATGAAAATACAATCAGTGCAGTCGAATGATGCTACTGACATTGATTCCATTTTCCTCAGGAGAGCTGTTTCTGTCATGCTTGTGGACCAGGGAAAAGAATCATGAATGTAGCAAAACAGTGTGACACCATAAGGCTTCCTGTAAGGAGGGCAATCTTTCCAGGAGTGTCAGAGAGATTCTCCAAGTTTGGGGTGATGCACCACATTCTCCATTTCGTCCTGGCCATTGGAGAGCTGCAAAGTTACCTCTGTGCACCATTTCCTGTCTTGGAAAGAGGAAGGGTCAGAAACTGGAAAGAGGAGATAGGGACAAGGTGACATTGACCCCATCGACATGGGTACGATGAGATTGTGAGGCTATCCTTCAATGAACACAGACTTCCCCACCCTAACACACACCAATCATTCACCAGCATCACACTCATTTCAAACTCTTCCACCAGGAAATCCCTGCACCAAAATTAATCAATAAATAAAAACCACCAAAAATCTTCACAAGCCAGCTTTACACCACTGAACTCTTCACCCTTGTGTGCAAGCCTTTACTGTCTTTCAGATATTGCCACCCAGCCCAATGTTACATTCCTGCCCTCATGACTGAAGCTTGACTGGTGCAATGTGCTGACTCTCACAGCAGGAAACTACAGATGGCCATGCATGGTATCTTCAAACGCCTACATGATTTGAGGACCTGATTTCAGACTGGAGCGGTACAACGACCTGGTGGTTAGAATAGAATCATTGAGTCATACAGCACAGATATAGACACTGCAGTCCAACTCGTCTATGCCAACCAGACATCCCAATCTGACCTAGTCCCATTAACGTCTGGCCCATATCCCTCCAAACCTTCCTCCTCATGTATCTGATATAAAAGTTGCCTTTCCAGTTTTGTAATTGTATCAGCCTTCACAACTTCCTCTGGCAGCTTGTTCCATAAAAGCACCTTCCTCTGCATGAAAACATTGCCCCTGGATTCCCTGTTAATTCTTTCCCCACTCCCTTTAAACCTTTGCCCTCTAGTTTTGGACATCTGCACCTTGGCTATTCACCCTATCCATGCCCCTCATGATTTTATAAACCACCCTAAGGTCACCCCGCAACTCCAATAATCTAGGGAAAAATGCCCAGCCTATTCATGATTTGGAGGAGCCAGTATTGGACTGGGGCAGACAAAGTTAAAAGTCATACAACACCAGGTTATAGTCCAACAGGTATTTGGAAGCACTAGCTTTCAAAGCGCTGCTTCTTCATCAGGTGGTTATGAATCAGGACCTATGACACAGAATGTATAGCAAAAAATTATAGTGACACAATGATATGTTGAACACACCTAGATTGTTAAGTTTTTCATCTTTTTGAATGGGTTTGCTGGTTTCGGTTCTTTAATATGTAAATCCCAGAACTTCTTTTCAGTCACATTCTCCAGATAACTTAAGGTTTTATCACAACAGGTGACATCTCAGCTCAGAGAATGCCTTGATTTCGCTGCACTTTGGATGCTGCCTGAACTGCTGTGCTCTTCCAGCACCACTGATCCAAAATCTAGTTTCCAATATCTGCAGTCATTGTTTTTACCACCTTATAGGTGTGAGGGTTTGAGTCTGTCTGTATCCCAATCTTGAGTAAAACTGGTTCTATTTCCAAAGAAGAATGTTTTTAAAAATTGTCCTCCTTCACACTCACCTGATGAAGAAGCAGCGCTTTGAAAGCTAGTACTTCCAAATAAACCTGTTGGACTATAACCTAGTTTTGTGATTTTTAACTTTGTCCAGTCTATTCAGCTTCTCCCAATGGATCAAGCCCTCCAATCCCAGCAACATTTCTGTGTCCTCTCAAGTTTAACAATGCCTTTTCTATAGAAGAGTGACCAGAATTGGTTTCAGTACAGTATTACATAAGTGGTCTCACCACTGTCCAGACGAGTTTATCCTGACGATCAACAATGATAACTAGACGACCCTAAGTGGCCTGGCCAATGTTTTGGAGAGTCACAAAGTACATCCTAACTCCTATACTCAATGTACTGACCAATGAGGGTAAGTGTACCAAACGCCTCCTTCACAATCCTGTCTACCTGCGACTCTGAAGGAACTGTGAAGCTGCATCCCTCGGTCTCTGCTCAGCAGCACTCTGCAGGGCCCTACCATTAACTATATAAGCGCTGCCCTGTTTGCCCTCTCCAGTTTCCTTCCATTTGCCCACAAGCCTGTATCTTGACTTTGCTCTGAGCAATGTGTACAATCGCTACTTCACAACGGTTAGCAACCTCCGCCTCTAGGCACTTTCACTATCTTTTCCCTTCATTCTTATTCCCTTTTGTTCATAACATCAAAAACACCATTTTCCTGCGCCTTTCAGTGCTGCAGTTAGCTTTTTGACTCTCCTCGCAAGACTTCCGCCAACACATCCTGTTTGGACTACATTACCCACGGTGCCGTTAGCCATCCCTGCACTTGCGCAGTGCAGTCCAACGTTTGGTATTAGATGGACTGCCCGCGATGCCTCATGGGAGTTGTAGTTCTGACGTGCGTTCGCGCTCCGCAGCAGCTGGTGGCCAACGGCCAGGAGTTCGAATTGGAGCGCGCGAGACCCAACGAACGACGGTCACGTGGTGCGGCTTGTGTTGTTGGAGTGCATCTGTAAATACCGGTGGGAATACACTCCCTCAATCAACATCCTCCTCATTATATAAACTACCCCGATCCTGTCCATCAATTACTTCCAGTGACGGCTCTCCCACAGTTAAATCTGGCCTTTACTGCCCTACCCCCATTGGAAAGTTACAGAGATAGCGGCTGGAATCCTTCTGCCTATCAACTATTCACACCGGGATTCCCAGTTTAGAGAGCGGCAACATCCGGGCTGTTCACACTGTGGGGAGGTTACAGCTTCTCCCCACGTCTGCAGGAGTTCCCGCTGGGTGCTCTGGTTTCCTCCCACAGTCTGAAGGTCTGCAGTTTAGATGCTGTCTGACCTGCTGCGCTTTTCCAGCAACACATTTTCAGCTCTGGTCTCCAGCATCTGCAGTCCTCACTTTCTCCAGGTCTGCAGTTTAGGTCGACTGGCCATGCTGAATTGTCCCTAGTCTTCAGGGATGTCCAGACCAAGTGGATAGGCCACGGGAAACGCAGGGATACAGGGATAAACAATGCAGAGATGATGGGCCGAATGGCCTCTATTTGCATTGGAGGGATTCTCTGATTCTTTGTGAGATGCATAATTTGACATGAGCAGTAGTAGTATGGACGATCATTAGTTGAATAGCGATGTTAAGTGCATACACTATATGGGTGGCACAGTGGTTAGCACTGCGCCAGGGACCTGGTTTCAATTCCCACTTCGGGCAACTGTCTGTGTGGAGTTTGCACATTCTCCCAGTGTCTGCATGGGTGTCCTCCGGGCGCTCCGGTTTCCTCCCATAGTCTAAAGACGTGCAGGTTAGGTGAATTGGCCTTGCTAAATTGCCCATAATGTTAGGTGCATTAGTCAGGGGTGAACGTAGGGAAATGGGTCTGGGTGAGTTGCTCTTTAGCAGGTCTGTTTCCACACTGTAGTGAATCTAATCTAATCATTTCGATTGGCAACAATACTTTCAATGCAGGATCTCAGCTACCCTCTCAAATTTACTGAAATGCTGTTGAGCACAAATAAGTTAGAGTTACTACAAAAGGTTCAGTGGAGCAAAAATGTTTGAAATTGAAGCCCTTTCTGAGATGCTGTCCTCAGTTCTCCTGTGTGCTCTCCAAAGGAAATCACAAGTGACACCACCTGAGACAGTAATCTACCAGTCACTATTTGCATGTCTTGAAGTCAGCAGCAACTTCCATCTTGTCAAAAAGGTCAGTTATTTTTGTAGTGCCTGTTTGTGATTGTATGTTTTTGTTAAATTGCACACATACTGTTTTTATATTTGAAACTTGATCACAGTGCTAGTGTGGAGTAAGGGCGGATGGCATAACCGTTGGTGACCGCAGGTTAAAAATGCTCTCTGGTTCTTTGAATGTGATTTTTTTTACACCATTTACTTGTTGTCTTTGTGCTTTTTTCTCCCCTGTATTTTGGATTTCATGACAATACCTCCTCCATTTCTGTAGGCCAGGTACGGGAATCTCCATACATTGCCCAAACCCACAGCAGAACCGATCACTGAGAGCAAGTAGTCAATCTTCGAGGACCAGTTACCTCGCTCCACATTCTCGTCACCTTCACGCACACGTTCACTGGTGGCAGCCTGGGGAAAAGAGAGGAAATGGCTGATTTAAAAACAGAAATTGTTGGAGAAACTCAGCAGGTCTTGGCAGCATACATGGAGAGAAAGCAGAGTTAATGTTTTGAGTCCAGTGACCTCTCTTCAGAACTGATAGTACCTAGGAAGAAACTGTACGAAAGCTGATGACGGAAATGAGCTAACCAAGCCCAAAGGGAGAGAAAGAAAGTTAGACAAAGGAATGGTTGATAGTATGGCAGGAAAGGGGGAAAAACTGATAGGGACAATGAGTAAATGAAATTTGATTGAAGCAGCGAGGTCATAATCGGACCTACAGTAGGTAAAGGACGTTGTTAGTAGAAAGTGAGGACTGCAGATGCTGGAGATTAGAGTCAAGAGTGTGGTGCTGGGAAAGCACAGCAAGTCAGGGAGCATCTGAGGACCAGGAGAATCAACATTTTGGACAAAAGCCCAAACCTGAATTGAAGCTTTGGGCAGATTCCTGATGAAGGGCTTTTGCCCAAAACGTCGATTCTCCAGCTCCTCTGATGCTGCCCTGACCTGCTGTGCTGTTCCAGCCCCACACTGAAGGATCTTGTTAGCTCAGCTGGCTGGCTGGATGGTTTGCAATGCAAATAGATGGCCACAGCATGAATTCAATTTGTGCACTGTCTGAATGTGGGAGAATTGTTAGATTCATTGCAGCTATTTTGTCACATATTAAAAGCCTGGAAACCATTTTAAATTTCATCTTAGTGCTTGCTTGCTCAAAGTCTGTGTTTTCTCATGCCCGGCTAAGGCAGTTGGCCTTGCAACTGTACTGATACCTGATAAATTCTTCTCTTTGGATGGAGCTATTCTTCTCTTTGCAATGACCTATTTGTCTACTAACGCCTGCTTATCATTTACTAACTGACACTGTCCAGACATTACGTGACTGAAGCAAGGTGCCCAGCTTGCTAATTATCCTGCAATTAACAGTTTGCTAATTGTTAATGAATTATGGCCTATATCATCACTTTTATGTGGCTGTTCTTCCCCTGAGGGAGAAAGTGAGGACTGTAGATCAGAGCTGACAATGTGTCGCTGGAAAAGCGCAGCAGCCAAGGAGCAGGAGAATCGATGTTTCGGGCATGAGCCCTTCTTCAGGAATGGCTCATGCCCGAAACGTCGATTCTCCTGCTCCTTGGATGCTGCCTGACCTACCGTTCTTTGTTGCAGACATTTTGTCCCCTGTCTGGGTGACATCGTCAGTGCTTGGGAGCCTCCTGTAAAGTGCTTCTTTCCTCCGGCATTTGTAGTGGTTTGAGTCTGGCGCTTCCGGTTGTTAGTTCCAGCTGTCCGTTGCAGTGGTTGGTATATTGGGTCCAGGTCGATGTGCTTATTGATTGAATCTGTGGATGAGTGCCAAGCCTGTAGGAATTCCCTGGCTGTTCTCTGTTTGGCTTGTCCTATAATAGTAGTACACATAGACAAGGAAGAAACCATGGTCTCATCCGATGTAACGGCACTGTTCACCTCTATCGACAAAACCCTAGCCAGAGAAACAATAGCCAACCTGCTGAACATACAGAACAGACAACAGGACATTGAACCTATCGACAAAGATGGCATACTCAAACTACTGGACCTGTGCCTCACAACACACTTTACATTCAACAACCAAATATATGAACAAATCAATGGCACACCCATGGGCTCACCCATCTCTAGACTCATAGCAGAAGCTGTAATGCAAAGATTAGAACAAACCGCAAATTAACCCAAACTCTGGGTCAGATATGTGGATGACACCTTTGTAATCATTAAAAACACAGAAATAGAGAACACACACCGGATCATCAACGCCACACTCACAGGAATCTGATTCACGAGAGAGGAAGAAAAGGACAACTAACTCCCATTCCTAGATGTGATGGTACAGAGAACACCAAACGGAGAATTCACCACAAAGTATACAGGAAAGCCACACACACCGACCAAGTCCTGAACTACGAAAGCAACCACCCCAACACACACAAAGATGTTGCATCAAGACACTATTCAAAAGGGCCACAACACACTGCAGTACACCAGAACTGCAAAAAGAGGAAGAAGAACACCTATACAATGTATTCGGCAAAAACAGATACCCGCGCAACTTCATCAACAGATGCCTGAGGGAAAGACAACAGAATGAGGACATGCAGCAACCTAAAGGACTAGCCACACTACCATCAAAACATTTCCGAACTGACAGCCAGACTACTGCGACCACTAAGACTCATAACAGCACACAAACCAACAGCCACTCTACGATAGTGTACAAACTCCTATGCAAGGACTGCACAAAACACTACATAGGACAAACAGGAAGACAGCTAACGATCCGCATCCATGAACACCAACTAGCCACGAAACAACATGACCAGCTATTCTTAGTAGCCACGCGTGCAGATGACAAGCAACGTGAATTTGACTGGGACAACACTGCTATTATAGTTCAAGCCAAACAGAGAACAGCCAGGGAATTCCTAAAGGCATGGCACTCATCCACAGATTCAATCAACAAGCACATCAACCTGGACCCAATATACCGACCACTGCAGCTGGAACTGATAACCGGAAACGGCAGATTGAAACCACTACAAATGCTGGAGGAAAGATCACAGAAGCACTTCACAGGAGGCTCCTAAGCACTGAGGATGTCAGCTAGACAGGGAACGAAACGTCTGCAACACAAATTCCCAGCTCGGCAAATAGAACCACAACATAAACATGATTGGCCAAGAGTGTGTTTATACAGGATCCAGACAACAATCACCGAAGCAGTATGGTTTTCCAAAACAGGCAGAAGAAGAGGTCAGGAAGTTAATAGTTTTCTGCAACAAGGGATACGGAGACCAGTAGCTTCCACTATCAACTCACCTATTCGACCAGTTACGAAACCAGACAGTAGCTGGCAAATAGCGGTAGATAACTGGACATTGAACAAGGCCACCCTGTCTACAGCCCCCACCATAGCAACTAACCCAGAGATCGTAGTCAAGCAAAGTGAGGATGCGCAATGGGTCACAGTTTTGGACATAAGTAATGTGTTTTGGTCAACTCACTGGAGAATGAATGCCGATATAAACCCACATTTACTTTCCAAGGCCAGCAATATACTTGGACTGCCCTGCTTCAGTGATTTCCTAACTCCCCGTCCATAATGTCTAAGTGAAGGGTTAAAAGAATTCTCGAAACCTTAATGTCTGGTGCAGTATGTAGACGACTTGCTTTTTCAAACTGAAACTAAAAAGGAACGTTATCAGCTGTTAAGTGAATTACTGCAATTGTGGCATGAGTTGGGTCTGAAAGTGAACCCTAAGAGAGCGCAGATATGAAGCAGGACATTACTTATCTGGGAATGATTCTGTCACTGAGAAAACAAGAAATGGACAAATGAAAGGTAGAGGCAATTGGCAGATTCCCTGTTCTGTGGGATGTCAAAGGTTGAGATCCTTCCCAAGCTTAGCGGGGCATTAAAGGGACCACATTGACCAATAAGGTAGCCCCACTGATGGAGTTATTAAAAAAGAATGTGGTGTGCAAATGGAACAAGACATTGCAGCTCTAAAGCAAGCACTAGCTGCCGCGCCCGTTCTGAAAACCCCAAATCCAACTGTTAAAAATCACACAATGCCAGGTTATAGTTCAACAGGTTTAATTGGTAGCACTAGCTTTAGGAGCGCTGCTCCTTCATCAGGTGGTCATGGTGTATAAGATTGTATGATACAGAATTTATGGCAAAAAGTTGACAATGTTATGTAACTGAAATTATATATCGAAAAAGACCTGGATTGTTGGTTAAGTCTCTCATCTGTTAGAGTGACCCCTTTGGTTTCAGTTCTTTCATATGTAAATCGCAAAACATTTTTTAAAAATCTACATTCTCAAGTGAACTTTAACAATTGGTGCCTGTCAGCCAAGATAATATATCGAAGGTGTGAGTTCCCCTGTGTGATACTATCTGTGCCACAATGTTTAGACTGATTTTAATCTAAACAAATGAATTTATCGGATCTAATATGGATTCATGCAGTTTTTGAGTGAAGGAAAATGTATGTCTGCAGGTACAAATTCACCCCACAAACTTTTATATGTGTGGAGGGAGGGTGGGGTTGGGGGTGGAGGGTAGTGATAGTGATGGTGGTTGTGGTTGTGAGTGTCTGTGTGAGAGTGTGTGTGTGTGTGTGTGTGTGTGGAAAGTGCAATGAGGCTGATATTCAAGTTCAGTACCCACTGGGATGGCCACAACTGGGACCTTGGGTTCATGGCACACTGCAGGTAACCCCATTGCACTACACACACACCTATAAGTTTGTGGGGTGAATTTGTACTTGCAGATATACATTTTCCTTCACTTAAAAACTGCTTGATTCCATAAATTCATTTTTTTAGATGAGTATCAGTCTAAACATTGTGGCACTGACAGTATCACACAGGGGAACACGCACCTTCAATATATTATCTGGGCTGACAGACACCAATTGTTAAAGTTCACTTGAGAATGTAAATTTTTAAAAATGTTTTGCAATTTACGTATAAAAGAACTGAAACCAATGTGGTCATTCTCACAGATAAGAGACTTAATATACCATCCAGGTCTTTTTTAATATATAACTTCAATTACATCACACTGTAAACGTTTGCTATAAATTCTGTGTCTTACAATCTTATACTCCATAACCAGCTGCTGAAGGAGCAGTGCTCCGAAAGCTAGCGCTTCCAATTAAACCTATTGGACTATAACCTGGTGTTGTGAGTTTTAACCAAAGTAGCCACCACAGCCACCACCCTCGCGACAGTTCTGTTACAGAAGACGCACAGGAAATTATGATCAGTAGCATACACATCACACACGGTGTCACCAGTAGAGCAGGGTACACAGCATGTAAAAAACACGTATTAGCTGTTTCTGGGCAGTGCAACATTTTACCTGCATAGTACAGCTGAACCCACTTACAATTATTGATGGAGCATACCTCGGTACAGCTATTATTAGACAGAAGGATTAAAGATGGTTCGGTTAGCTGAAACTGAATCGCCAGATGGACACTTTTGCTACAGGGAAGAATATTGCCTGTGAAAGGGGTAAAAACTATCACCATGTTAGGAGACAACTTCATATAGCAGGGAGGAAAACACAAGTGTCAATTGACAGCAGTAAATGATCCCAAGGGCCCATTTGTATCAAAACAATTGGAGGGGGTAAGACGGGGCCTGAAAGCAGACATGCATAAGAGATAATCCATCACTGGACCCCACACACTAAAATAATTAGAACTCTTCCTGATACAGCAAAGGAGTTGTTGCGGGAACCCAGATTATAAGACCGGTTCTGGAACAGGAGATCTCATGTTCAAATACATCTGTGGATCAGAATTCTGTCACATGTTGCTGTAGTTGTGATTCTATGTGCATTACTAATTATCATACCCAATGTATGTCAGCTTAGAAGGTAGACAAATGAAATTGTGCAGAGATTTGAGGGTGAGCCTGTCATGAAACAGAAGGAATATTATGAAAACACTGAGTTAAGTCATATATGCATTATTTCTTCATATTCGTTATTGCATGTTTGCTTTATATTATTATACTTTTCTTTAGTGTTCTTTACATGTTCTTTTCTCTATTTTACTATAACGATATAACATGCAACTTATTCAATGGGAGGATACTGACCATCCCAGGAGAGGTTCGCAGAAAGAGACAGACAATGATCCTAAAATAAGTATCTTTGGATAAAAAGGGGAGAGATGTTAGCCAGTGGCTGCAGGAAAAGAGAGAGAGGGATACAAGCTGCCAACACATTGCAGAAAACTACTGAATGCAAAATTATTGGCATGCAGGAAGAAGCGGCTTGTGAACTAAAATGGCCTGAGTCCAGGCACTGGTGTGAAGTTGAAACTGGTTTATGCTAAGTTCTCTGGAAAGATGAAGTAATGCCAAAGGAAGATGAGGTAATGCAAAACCCTTATTTGGACAAGCTGCCCAAGTCGGTGGGTCAGAGCCAATAAGGTAAAGGCATATGATAAGCAAATGAGCCTGAGCCAATGGTGCACAGACAGACATTTAGAAAGGAAAGGAATAAGAAGATGACTGTTGGATATGGAGCCAGTCAAAACTCCAGAGACTGACCATCACAGAAGTAAACCCTACGTCAAGACCACCGGTGCCAACATTGAGAGTGTGAGGCGTCAGACCTTGTCGTCATCAGGAGCTATACTGCTTGGGTATTAGCTTTTATATTTTGTGACTACTCAGAGAGTGTCAGAAGACTCTAGTGAGTGTACAAGTATGTTCTATGCCAACAAATGTTTTAGCTACACACATGTATTGACGAACAACATTAATAAAGTGACTTGTGAGTTATGAGAGAATTGATTCTTGTCCTCTCTGTACAAGCCAATAACCAGAGCTGGCGAACACTGGGCTCCATCAACCAGCACAGGGCTCATACACACCATCCACCACCTCAGATACACACAGCTCAGTGAGACCAATAAGGGAAGGTGTTAGCTTATGGCCTAATGAATCACACATCACAAATGAAATGGGGATTATTGGTCAGAGGGACAGTAGTGAAAGGGCCCCATGAGAGGGTCCAGGCCTTTCCAGGCTCTGCTCAGTCAGTGTAGATGCAGAGACTCATTTCAAGTTCTGACAACTTTTCTGGCTGCACTGTACAGCACCAGAGAGAGAGAGTGAAAAAGTTCATCCTTGAAATAATTGACATGATGTCTCAGGCCTTACTGATGGGTGGAGAGTTAATCTGCATGGAACATCTTAGACAATAGATAACTGAGGGTACAAATACAGAAATTGCTGGAAAAGCTCAGTGGGTCTCTGAAGAGAAATCGGAGTTGGCCAGGGAATAAGGTGGTGGGTTAAAGTGGCATGTAACTGGAAGCTCAAGGTCACTTTTGCAGGGAGAATGTAGATGTTCTGCAAAGCTTTCGCCCAGTCTACACTTGGTCTCCTCCATATTGAGGGAACAGTTTTGTGAGCAGCGAATGCAATAGCCTAGATTGTGAGATGTGCAAGTGCTGTTTTACCTGGAAGGTATGTTTGGGATTCTTTCTCATTTCGACATAACTGGTTTGCCAATTTTTCTGAAACTGTATCCCTTGGTTTGAGACTCCTCTATCCACATGGGAAACATCCTTCCTACATTTAATGAATCGGATTCTTAAAAGGTCTGTGTTTGATTGAGGTCACTACTCATTCTCCTCAAAGAAGAAAAACAGAGAGGAATTCCAGAGAATAAAGACCCTTTAATCTTTGATTGTAGGACACTCATGGAAATTAGTTTGGTGAACCTGTTTTGCACTCCCTCTACAGCAAGTATATCTTTAGGTAGGTAAGGAGGTGAAAACTATGCGCAATCCTCAAGGTATAGTTTCACCAAGATTCTATACCATTACAGTAAGACCCCTTTCCTCCTTTACTAAAATCCTCTTGTAATAAAAGTCTCTTAATTGCTTGCAGTCTCTACATGTTACATTTCAGTGTCTGATGAACAAAGGAAACCAATTCTTTGAAGTTCAACACTTCCCAATTTTTTACCATTAAAGGAATACTCTATTTCTATTTTTCCAATGAAAGTACATAACATCACACTTCTCCACACCTTATTCTATCTGACAATTCTTTGCCCACTCAAAAAGCCTCTCCAAAACCAAAAAGCATCTTTGCACTTTCCTCATAACTCACACTTACATTCAAATAAAAGCATTAACTGTGGACCAGTATTGACATGTTTGCCAGTATTGACATTTTTGAAACAGAGTTTCTAATTTGTATTAGTCCATAGATTCTTAACTTTTTCTGGGATATTTTTAATTTCTTCTATGGTGATAGATAGAAAGTATTGGTTTAGCTTTGCTGCTGTATCCTTGCCCTCTTTTTAAATTTCTCCTGGCTTTTCTTGTAATGGGCACCCTTTTGATATTGCTTTTAAAAAAAATTTACACACCTAGAGAAGCTTTACAGTCCAACTTTATGTATCTCACTAATGCACTGTCATGTTCTATTCTCCCATTCTTAATATTTCCTCGTTCATCATTTGCTAAATTCCAAAATGTCTCCAATTCTTAGGCTTCCAACTCTTTTGGATACTTTATAGAGTTCTTCCTTTGATTAAATACAATTAATCATGGTTAACCATTTTCCTTACTGGATATAGGTCAAAAGTATACATATTTGGTCTAAACTGTATTGTAGCTTGCTAAATGTCAGCCATTGTTTAATATGATGCAATTACACTTTTAATGCACTGTTCTGACTGCGGCTGGAAGAGTGAACTTTTGCTATAGATCCCCACTATTTGGGTCATAATGCAAAATGAAAATACTTACTCAGTAACTAAGATGGCAATTAAATATCTTCTTAATACCGATTAGATCAATCAACCAGGTTTCTTGTGGTTTTCCATGAGAAACTTCTGAAGCTTCCAATACAGTTTTGTGTTTTCAAAAGTTACTCACCGATAAACCCCAATCTGGCTGTAATCTTCCCGGTGGCAGGCAGGCAGCTCCTACCATCTCAGAGCACTCACTGTCTCTAAATAGGTGCCAAGTCTACCTTATGATTAATCAGACCATTTAATTTTAAAACTTACATTGCAATGTTGACATAACACAAGCAGAGGGAGAGGAGCAGAATTTATCCAGGTATTGGGTTCCCGAACCTAATTGAAAATCTGGCCCACGAAAGAGATTATTCAACCAACATTGATTCCAGAGTTAAACAGAAAACCTCAGTGAATTTTATCAGACAGATTTTTAAAATATTTTTCAATGGGATGTGGACATTGCCAGCTAAACCAGTGTTTATTGCCCATTCCCCAATTGCCGGAAGGCCTGTTAAAAGTCAACCACATTGCTGTAGTTCTGGAATTACAGGTAGGCCACCAGGTAAAGATGGCAGATTTCCATCCCTAAAGGGCGTTTGTGAACCAGGGTTATTTTGTAAATGACAGTCAATGATGGTTAGTTACAGTTAGGCTAGAGTTTTATTCCAGATTTTAATTGAAGTCACACCCTCAAAATATCACCCTGGAGGTCTCAATGACTAGCCCTCTGACATTACTACAGCTAGGCCACCTTCTCCCCAATGTTTATATTACCAAAGGGACTCATTCTCACCAAAGGTCCTTCTGAGCAGAAGTGTTTCAGTTAAGAGTGTATTAGATCAAAATGCATGTCAAAATAATACTGCATGAGCTTGGAAGGTGCAGAATCAATAATCATAGAAAAGCCAAAAGAACTGCAGATAATGTAAATTAGAAACAAAAATTGAAATTGCTGGAAAAGCTCAGCAAGTCTGGTAGCATATGTGAAGAGAAATCAAAGTTAACATTTTGGATCGAGTGACCCTTCCTCTGAACTGATGGTAGCTCAGAAAATGTCAGTTTATTTGCAGAAGGTATGGTGGAGGGAGCGAGTAAGGAGAAAATGATAGTTGGGAATAGACCCTAAAGATAGAAGAATAGTTGAACAGACAAGGAAATGGATAATGATCTGGCTGGAAGGGAGAATAGCTGTTAATGGAGACTGTTAATGGCTACCAATGGGTTGTGTGTAACAACAGACTTCATGACAGTCAGGCAGCATCCGAAGAGCAAGATAATCGACGTTTCAGGCATAAGCTCTTCAGCAGGAGTGAGGCTTGTGGGTAGGGGCTGAGAGAAAAATGGGAGAGTGGTGGGGTTAGTGGGAGGTAGCTGGGAGAGCGATTAGGTGGATGAAGGTGAGGGAGAAGGTGATAGGTCAGAGGGGGCAGTGATGGATGGGTCCAGAGGGTGGTGCCCGAGTTGGTTGGCTTGGGACTGGGATAATGTGGAGGGAGGGGAATTGAGGAAGCTGTTGAAATCCACATTTATCCCGTGTGGTTACAGGATCCCAAGGCAGAATATGAGATGTTCCTCCTCCAGTTGTCAGTGATAAGCATTTGGCGGTGGAGGAGGCCCAGGGCCTGCATGTCCTTGACGGAGTGGGAAGGGGAATTGAAGTGTTCAGCCACAGTGCAGTGGGGTTGGTGGGTATCCCAGAAATGTTCTCTGAAACAATCCGCAAGAAGGCATCCTGTCTCCCTGATGTAGACTAGACCACATTAGGTACAACAGATGACATTGGGAGAGGTGCAGGTGAATTTCTGATGGATGTGGAAGGATCCCTTGAGGCCTCGGAGGTGAGGAGAGTGGTGTGGACGCAAGTTTTGCACTTCCTGCGGTGGCATGGAAAGTTGCCAGGAGTGCAGTGTGAGCTGGTGGGGATATGAACCTGAAGAGGCAGTCACAGAGGGAATTATATTTTCAGAATGCTGATAGGGGTGGGGAGGGAAATATATCTCTGGTGGGGTCCGTTGGAGGTGGGGGATGTGGCGGAGGATGATGCATTGTATGTGGAGGTAGGTGAGGACCGGGGGGTTCTGTCCTTGTTGTGTTGTGAAGGGTGGGGTTCATGGGTGGTGGTGCATGAAGTGGAGGAGATGCGCTGGAGGGCATCATCAACCACGTGGGAAGGGAAGTTGCAATCGTGGAAGAAGGAGGCTATCTGGGAATTTGAGGTGGAATTAGTCATCCTGGGAACAGATGCAGCGGAGGTGGAGGAATTGGGAATAAGGAATGATGTTTTTACAGGAGGTAGGGTGAAAGGAGGTGTAATTTAGGTAGCCGTGTAAGTCGGTGGGCTTGTAGTATATGTGGTTAGTTGGTCGCCAGAAACGGTGATGGAGAAGTCCAGGAAGGGGAGGGAGATTGCCAAGATGGTCCAGGTGAATTTTAGGTCGGGTGAAAGGTGTTGGTAAAGTTGATGAACTGTTCAACCTCCTCAAGGGAGTATGAGGCAGTGCAGATAGTCATTGATGTACCGGAGGAACAGGTGGGATTGATGCAGTGTAACTGCGGAGAATGGACTGTTCTACATATCTGACAAACAGGGAGGCATAGCTGGGTCCCATGAGGGTGCCCATGGATACCCATTTGGTTTGGAGAAATTGTTGAGGGTGAGGACCAGTTCAGCCAGGCAGATGAGGGTGTCAGTGGAAGGGTACGGGTTGGGACAGCATGAGAGTAAGAAACAGGGGTTTGGAGACCTTTGTCGTGGTGGATCGATGTGTACACGGACTGGATGTCTATGGTGAAGATGAGGCGTTGGGGGCCAGGGGAACAAAAATCTTGAAGGAGGTGTGTCACGAATGTAGGTGGGGAGTTCCTGAACTAAGGGGTCAGGACAGTGTCAAGGCAGGAAGAAATGAGTTCAGTGGGACAGGTGCAGGCTGAGACAATGGTCGACAGGGGCAGTCAGGTTTGTGAATCTTTGGAAGGAGGTGGCTGAGTGGTTAGCACTGCTGCCTCACGTGCCAGGGAGTTGGGTTTGATTCCAGCCTGGTGTGACTGTGTGGAGTTTGCACATTCTCTCCCTGTGTCTGCGCTGGATTCCTCTGGATGCTGCAGTTTCCTCCCACAGTCCAAAGATGTGTAGTTAGGTGGATTGGCCATGCTAAATTACACATAGGATCCAGGGATGTGCAGGCAAGATGGGTTTAGGCATGAAGAATGCAGGGGTTACAGGCATAGGGTGGGGGGTGCGTGGGTCTGGGCGAATCGCTCTTCAGAGGGTTGGTGCAGGACTTGATGGGAGGATTTCTTAAGATGGTCAGAGGGCCCATTTGCTTTTCTTCATATTAGGACAGTGGACTCAGTTTGTCATCATCATGGCCCCGTTTGATAACAGAGCCTGTCCATCTCAACAAAGATCAGAAACCAGAGCCGCTCCTTGAGT